>NC_041220.1:93996822-94007806 GCF_002837175.3 Physeter macrocephalus | reverse complement strand
TCTCCCGTTGCGGAGCGCAGGCTCCGGACGCACAGGCTCAGCGGCCACGGCTCACGGGCCCAGCCGCTCCGCGGCATGTGGGATCCTCCCGGACCGGGGTACGAACACGTGTCCCCTGCATCGGCAGGCGGACTCTCAACCACTGCGCCACCAGGGAAGCCCGTGGCTTTCTTTATTTGTGTACCACAGTCTTCCACGAGCTAGGAAAACATCAAAGGAAAACAACCAAGATACCCTCTAATTATCTGTAAAGTCAACCTGCGTTAAAGATAAATGAAAAGGGAAAATTTAGGCCTTGACTTGTTCCAGTCGACAACCAGTAAGGGACCTTTTGCAATGCCTAGCCTAACCCCAGTCACACCTGGTACCCCTCACTTTTCTTATAAATTTCATTCCAGCGTACATTTCGGAGAAGTGAACTCGGAGCAAGCAAGCTGTGGCTAGACAGGAACGTTACGTTGGATTTACGTGTGACTGCATGCATTTGTCTTTATCCGATTCTTCTCCCTGTCAGTCTCCCCCACACATACCTCTCCACCCACTGCCTCCACCACTGCTCCATACACATTAGGTTGATATATTTAAAAGAAGTAGCAAGACTTTCTGAAAACGTGGCTAAAATAACTGGGGAAACTTGAACAACGTTGGGGCTTGAATATGAAAGAATTTAAAAACCAGTCATTAGCTGCTTTGACCAAACCCTCAGAGGCAGTCTCTAGAAGTGTAAACCCACAGTGGTTCCAGCAAAGTAATCCAATGGGGCAGCTAGGAGCAATGGATTCCCATAGTACCCTGCCTCCTCACTTCCGTCTCTCCCAATTCTCTATGCAATATCGTAAGTTTCAACGTTTTATAGGAGCTAAGCATACCTCAAATACTACTGTACTTATACCTGCTATCAATCTGGTCAACCAAAGTTCAGTCCAGGTGAACACCTTCTATTCCCCAAGCACTCCTCATGACACTGGAAATTAGACACAGGCTCTGCCCTAGAAGTACTTCTAGTCCAATAGCGAAAGGCTGTTATATATAAATAGGTGGTTAATATGATAAGAACTAATGGAAGATGAATTCATAACACATTGTAGCAACACAAGAAGAGATCTTAAATATACTTAAAATTCAGAAAAGGAGAAGAGATGACACACAAATAAGATAAGAGTTATGAGAATAAATATGGGAAGGCTTTTACAGAAGGGTGAAATGAATAAAGTAAGAAATGGAATAGTAAATGTGGTTAACTTCAAGAAGTTAAACAGTATATGCCTGTCAAGTGTAAGACAAAGAGGGCAGGAATTAAAGCTACAGCAATAGGTTGGAGATGTTTCAGGGAAGCCGTGGGGAGACTAAGGAATTTAGAATTATTCTGTACATGACAAGGGTTTAAAGCTTCAAATGATCTCAGAGTTTCAAAAGATGTAGGTGGGAATGTCCCTGAGAGGACCTGTAATATAAAGACCAGTAGGATCCACTATACTGGTGATATGGAGGTTACTGGTGACTTCTGTTAGAAGGAATCAGGAAGGAAAGGAAGACAAGTGAGATTGCCCTCAAATGCTTTTTTAGTTATCTATTGCTACATAAAAATTACCACAAATTTAGCAGCTTAAAAGAACACACATGCATTATCTGATAGCTTCTGCGAGAGCTTGAGAATGGCTTAGCAGAGTCCTCTGCTTGGCGATCTCACAAGACTACATTCAAGGTATGTCAAGTGGGCTGCATTCTTACCTGGAGACTCAAATGAAAAGAATCCATTTCCAAACTCACTCAGGTTGTTCTCAGAATATGTTTCTTTGTGGTGGACTTAGGGCCCCAGCTTCTTGCTGGCTGTGGGCTGGAGGCCACCCTCAACAACTAGGGGTTGTCCAGAGTTCTCTGCCATGAAGGCTTCTCCAACATGGCCACTTATTTCACCGAGCCAGCAAAAAGAGTCTCAAGAATGAGCATCCAGCAGGATGGAATCTTTTATAATGTAATATAATCATAAAAGTGTTATCCCATCACCTTTGCCATATTCCACTGGGTAGAGGAAAGTCACAGGTCCTGCTCACGCTTAAGGGTATGCAATTCCACAAGGACATGCACACCAGGAGATGGAGACCATGGGGGCACCTTAGAATACATCTGCCACAAATATCATACCTTAAACATTTTCTGTGCCCAGGTTTTAATTTTTAAGGTGACTGAGTGATGACATGGAGAGGTCAGTTCGTTGAAAGAAAGATTTAATGTTACTCAAAGTTCCTCTAGTGAGGCATGACTTACTGAAGAGCTAGAGGAGGAATATCAGGTTTCAGGAAGTAGAAGCAGGACCAGGGGATAGTTTGGGGACTTTTATTGGGATTTCCATAGGAAAGACATGTTAGGGAGGGGTAAATAGTTTAGGATTGGATAGATTGAATAGTTTTGACTGCTTTGGGGCTAGAGGGGTGATCTCTTGTTGCCTGGCACTTGGCCTTGGGATGATTAAGGCAGAGGAATATTGCCTCCTGGGCTGTAAGAATCAGATAGAGGAGGTCTGGCTCTGGATTGGTGAGTTTGCATATCAAAGTCAGCTCCAGGCTGGGCCCTTTGCTGTCTCTAAGCATTGGCTAGCCCTTGAAGGGGAGTCTCTTCCCAGCCAGAAAAGTATTTTAAGACATCAACACATCATAATATACAGAAAATTTTAAATATGATTAAAATTAGATATCTGTGTGTTTTCCTTACTATATTTGGTACCAGGATAGAGGTGGAGGAAAAGTAAAAGAAAACAGAAAAGTAAATAGAAATAAAAGTATGTGACTATGCCTCAAGAAATCCATTGGCCAACTGGCTGTATCATCACCCATCTAAGCCGAAAATATAGCAGCTTGGACTTCCCTTTGATTCCAGGACTAAATGAGGCTGGAAGGAAAACTATCAGAAAGACCTGCATTTAGTAGAGAAAAGAGAGCAACCAGTATAGTAGTAATATGTGTGGAGAAATAGAATCCATTAGTGCAAATGAATAACATCTTCCTTTTCCATAGAATTCTTTGGGTTCTCTGTGCCAACACAGACATTGGGCTTTTGCCTAATGGCCTTTGTGAAGTAAGAAACATAAAGGCTAATGAGCTCTCTCAAATACACCGAATGTGACGATATTCTCCAGTCTTTCTCTTTTCTAACTATGCTTCTCCCAGTTTCCTTCTCTCTGCCTTCTCTCTCTCTCAAACACACACACACTTGCCACCCCCACACACACCCCTTCTCATGTTCCTTCTCTCCTAAGGTCACACACCACACTCCAGAATCAGATAAATCTGGTTCAATCATTAGCCCAGCCATTTACTAGCTTTTTTTTTTTTAATTCTTGGGAACAGGTATGCAAATACCACTTATCTCACGTGGTTATTTTGAAATTTCAATAGCATGAGTAACTCACTAGGCACAATGACTGGCATAGAGGGAGCATACTGTGAATGGTATCAATAATAATGATAATGTTGACGATGGTGATAATAATAATGACAGGGGGAAATACAGATGTGATAATGGTGACTTCCTTGCAGGGATTTGCAGAGCAATTGCCTATGAATTAACTATTTCAGCAAGGGAAGCTATCAATATCTGGCACATGATGTCCTAACCCCTTCTCTAACCCTGAGTAAAGGGAAAGTTCCAGGACAAATGATGACTGGCAAAATCAATAATTCACAGTGTGACAGACGGAGATGTTGCCCAATGAAAGGAGTAAAATAAGGTTCAGAGTAGATTTAGCCAAGGTGTGTTGGCTTTGGATTCTTGTTTATGTTTTAAAGGAACATCAACTGATAGATTAGTCAGAAACACTTAGTGACCACACACAGAAGAGAGTCCCAAAGGCAGTGAATTGATGCCTGGAATGCCCTAGGTTTAGGCACCTTTGATCTAACCATTTCGGGGGCACTGGGCCATTCTAAATTCACACGAACGATGGGGATTACAAGTGTGACCAATATTATCAATTCCCAGGGAGTGCTAAGAAGGCAAGTCCGGTTTGGAGGCATGAACAAGAGAAGATTACTGGTGTGACCACAGGAGGGAGAGGAACCAGGAAGGACTCATGTAGAAAGAGTAAATGAGCCATTTAAATGATGTTTTTGAAAGCTTTAATGGAGCGAAACAAAGTTTATGGTACAATTTTAAGTGAAAAAAAAAAAAGCAGTATTCATAATTGTGTATTCAGTAAATAATTTGAAAAATACAAAATCTAGCTCATTTCTTCATTACTTCCTCATCCCTCACCACACCTACACCCAAGATAAGAAGAAAAGTGCCATAATGTTCAGGGTTCATATCTGAGTGATAAGGACTTAAGATAATTGTTTTTCTTCCTTCTTTATCATTTTCTGTTTTCCAAAAAGTTCACGGTATGTATGCATTAACTACGCAATTGACAAAAATAAGAACAAAAAAACCTGTTTCCCTGTTTCCTACTTCACCTAGCTGACTCCTACTTAATCTCCCTGCACATTTAGCTCTTACTTTATCAAGGAAGACATCCCCCCATCCCAACAATGTAATGGGAGGAGTCATGACATTATTTCCATAGCACTTGTCTTCACCCACCACTTATTCTATGCACTGTAATTCATTTTCTGTTTCTCTACTAAATGGTAAGCTCTGAGAACAGGGACCGTGTGTTTCTACATCCCTGTTGTATTTCAGTGCTTGTAATACCTGGTCCCTAGGAAGGATAGTAAAAACAAAGAATTGACGCAAAAAAAAAAGAGGACATGAGAAAGGTTTAACTTTAGTGAGTAGAACCAGAAAGGGCACCTAAGCAAAAGGGTATCTGAAGTCAGGAGAACCAGGGCAGGAAAGAGAATTAGTGCCTGAAGCAGTACTAGCCAGCTGAGGACAAAGGAAGGTGGAGAAAGGCAGGTTGAGCTCACCTTATGACCACTGAAGTTCAGTAATAAAGTCTTCAGCTGACAAAAGGGATGAGGAAACACCGCTCAGGCTTTGGAGGAGAGAATTGGCATGGCTGGGAAGAAATTAGGAGGAAAGGTGTTATGTCTGGGACTAGACAGCATTATAAGTGGAAACACAGAAGGCATTACTTCAGATCTAAAATGGAAGCAGAGGCTCTTGATTTTCCAGAGTCCTAAAAATGCTGTGTCATCCTCCTGCTGTCACCTCTTCAGGAGACCTGGCAGCACCTCCTGCCCTCCTCAGCCCAGGTAAGCTGGGAGAAGAGGAGGGATAGAGGGAGGGAGCGAGGCTAATAATCTATACAGGGGGAAACAAACGCAAGCTCTCCAGGCCCCATCACAAAGAGGAGCCTCCTGCCTCACTGTTGTTTTTGAAAAGATGGTGGCTTTGCTTGTATTCTTTTGAGGAAATCTATTTGCAAGTCAAACTTTTTATCCTGGTTAACCCACTAGCTAAGCAAATAGAACCAAAGCTGACAAAATCTCTCTTTAGGACAGAACTCAAAGCCAATTGTGTCAGCTTCCTGTTTTAAAAGCTGCTTTGGTTTCTGGACCCTCTAAGAGAACGCTTGCCTCATTGAGTTAAAGCTGCTTGAAGGAGCTGAGTGTCTATCCTGGGGAATGTTATTATGTAAAAGACTGTAGGAAACAGTCTTGGGTCTTCTGCTTAGCTCTGCTGTCACGAGAGAGTTATGACAAATCCAATGCACCACTCCAGGAATATTTTAATTACAAAGGAATTGGAGCATTAGCAGGTTATCTTCAGAACACTGAGCTTAAACTGGCCAAAGTCTATGTCCTTCTCAACAAAATTCTTGAAGAACAGCCAGCGTTAACAACCAGAAAAAACAAAAACAAAAAAACCCGTATCTAGGAGCATAAGATAATCAGGAAACCCTGCAATGTACTGCAGCCTTCTGCTTCAAATTGGAAAATGACATTTTGATCTCTCTGAGCCCACCCATTCATGGCTACTCTGGGAATTAGTTCTCAGATCATATGGAAGCCTAAAATGTGTTTACAACATTAGAACATTTTAAAGTTTTGAATTGATATATCGTGGCCTGTGGTGTTTTCACTAGGTCCTTCTGGGTGAGGTGTTATGTTACGGCAGTTAGTCTTTACTTTAATTTTATTTGGATGCTGAAATGTTTTCTTGCTAACTTTTATGGACCTGAAGGAGAGTATTTGCTGATACTCACCATGTAGAATGGTTGTCAGTGTGTGTATTAGTCAGAATTCTGGATTCAAAGCAATGGAACCCGATTCTAGATCAATTCAATGGAAGTGAATGACAGGAAGGAAGTCACAGAACTGATAGAAGGCTGGAGAACTAGGCTTACAAATGAACAGGCATCAGAAGAGCTCCAAAGTATTAGGAGGAAACAGCAGTAGTTCCATAGCAGGAAATGTCTGACCAGCTGGAAATCAAATGATCTTTACCTAACACTGCCTTCTAGAGCTACTAGGTCAAAATTCAAGGCCTCAGCATATGGGTAACCTAGAGGAGGAGAAAGAATGGAAAAGCAGCCCTTCCTCACACCCTGACTATATACAATGAAGAGTTGTCCCGAAAGGACATCAAGGTGCTCTTAGGAAGGAAGAATTGAATGTGGTTAGCCAAAAGATGGTAAATAGTCATTCTGGTCTGATAATCATAGAAAAGAGATGCAGAAAGATCCTTTAGAGATCCGTTAGCATAAACTACAAATTGAACACAGCCAGGTTCCCTGATTTCAGGAAAAAATGCTAGCCAAAATATCATACTAGTGCACCAAATGCTTTCACCTGATTTTTTAAAAATGCATTTTTACCTTTTAAAAATTTGATTTTAAATTATAAAGAAAAAATGGTCATTTTGGAAAACCTTCAAAATGCATAGAAGCAGAAAAAATAATACATATGTTATTACTCGCAATTCCATCATTCTCAATACTGATGAGATTCCAGTTATTTCCTTCTGTTTCCTTTGTATGCTTATTTCCCAAATATATACACTTGTATATTCTGCTTTTCTTCTTGTCTTCATAAAAAGAATTTTCCGTATTATTAAAAGCATCTCGTAAGTGTTATTTTAATGGTTGCATAATATTCAATTGCTTTGTCTACCATTAAGTCACTATAGTCTTTGGGAAATATTTACTTTGTGTCATCATTAAAAATAAATATCAATAAACAACTTGGTATGTAAAATTTCTTTTTTCCATTTTAACAAAATATGGCTTACTTGTAGTAGAAATGTTAGCTAGAAAGTTCTGAAAGTTTTCAAACTCTGCTACAAGCAAACCATATTGGATTTTCAATCCACCAGGCAAATTTGAGAAGAGCAAATCACATATCTCCCTTCGTATTTGAATATTATAATAAAAAATACATGTGATCATTTAATAGTCAGTGTGGAATCTCTACTGGTTTAAACGATGCACCTAATTCTGAAGTCTAAAGTTCGTTTGTTTATTAACTTGTGACTTGGGCAAGTTATTTAACTTCTCTCATACTCTTTCCTCATTCACAAAATAGGGAAATAATAATAACCATCATAGAGTGTTGTGAAGATTCAATGAAGTCATCATGCATAAAATTGCTTTGTAAAACATAAAACTATCTTTAAATCAAAGCGTTTTCTTGGATGTCAATATATCTTGGAGGTTTGGGTGAGGGGTGTCCAGAAAAAGCTCATCTAAGTTCATGCCTCCTTTCACACGAGTCCAGCATCATAAAGCACAGAAATCCCTGCTGTGTTTATGCATGCCAAATGTAATATTAGATCATCAGAGGGTGTCTGATTGAAATTAGGCACGCTTTCCTCACCTGGCAATGTAGTAGCAAATTAACTTTTTCTTATCGTAACAGAATTGCATCTACTTCTCAGGATTTTACCAATACTAAAACTAGAGTGTGGTATAGTGAAAGGATGAAGAGAAATCCTAACTTTAACCCATTATATCTCCCTCAACAATAATATTCTCAAGAAGATCCTCTCCCCCCAGATTTCTCCCACCACCTTCTTCCAAGTTCAGGATGAGTTATATCAATGGTTACAGTGCCATACAATTAAAAACATCACAAGGGACAGATATACAAACCAAGTAACCCCACCAGGTATCACAAAGAACACCTTAGTCTCCCAGGACTAAGTGCCAATTGAGTCAGGAAGTTTGTAACTATCTATAAGCCAGGGACTTTAATATAGAATCAGGAAAAGGTCAATGATAGGCTTTTGGGGAGATTCTAGTATGCTTTTTATTCCACTTATTAATTCCTAGAGTTCCTGAATCTCAGGACAAAGCTTGTCCTGACTAGAGTGTGATCTAAAATTGATGGAAAGCCTAGGAAGAATCCAGGTGTATTCTTGATTTTGTGTTGTAGTAAAAGTGTGTATAGTCCCCAAAGATTCATTTTCAAAAGGAATTAATTACAAACCTACCCACCCACCTCCCCAGGTAAGGGACAACAGGAAAGCATGGCTAAGGTTTTCTATGATGTTGTCTTTTAAAAATAAATTGTTTGGTAAGTTCCCTTGTAGAAATAATGGTGGATCCCTCTAAAACATGACTCATTGTCATGAATCCTATTTCCCTATTTCTTGGGGAAATCACATGTTCTAAAACAGCAAAGCTCCAGGTAATAAAAGACCAATTTATATAGAAGGCAAGCACTGTTAGGGAGTTCTATATTCTTTGCCAGCTTATCTTCATGCTATTCTAAGGAACTACAGGTGGCAAGATCAGGTGATTAACCACAAAAGTTCTGGAGTCAGACTGCCTTGGTTCAAAGCAAAACATCTCCATACAAAAGCAATGTGCTTTGGGGAAGATGCTAAATACGCAGAATCATAGTTTTCCTCTCTGCAAAATGAGAGGAGTAATAGATTCTACATCTTAGACTTGTCATGAGTATTAAATAATTTGTGTAAACCAATTACAGCAGTTGCTAGAACATATTAACTGCTCAATTAGTATTTAGTGGCATTATTTTCAGAATTAGAACTTCAAGAAACTGAGTAGAAAAATAAAAGCTTTCCTTAGGTAAGTAAACTTTGGAAATCATGATATGGTTATACTTTTTTTGAGATTCACAATATAAATTTATTTATTAAAGGCTCTGAAAAGTCCTGCACATGTTTAACACAATTTTACTAAACTTAATTAACCACACACTCATTTGGAGCTTTTTATGTGCTATACCTGTTTAACATCTCTCCTCATCATCCCCTCCAAATTAGCATTTCATTCATTCATGGAGTAATAATTCAAAATCTCCCTTTAGAAGCATACACCTTAAGACAGCATTACAGATGGCAAATCTCACTTCTTAGGAAGTGTGAAAGTGGTCTGACTATAACATCTGTCCCCTTTCTACTCTGTATTTGGGATAGCCAAGTATACGTCCTCTTCACACTTGGTTTGAGAAAATAGCCTTCTTAGAGGAGAAATTTTCTCTATACATGCTTTATAAGAAGCTTTTGTTTCCTTCTAGAATGACCACTCCATCAGAGAACCCCAAACGCCCCAGGAAAGATAATCTCCATCAATGGGATGATGTATGTGTTTTGCAAGTTACCGGTGCTTGAATTACTAAAATTCCTGAGTCTTCTATGCCCTCTTTTGCTGTAAAGTGCTGGTATGGACCTGTGCCTCTTTTCATTAAGTGAAGAGGAAAAAATTTTTCTCTCTCTTCTTTTCTTGAGGTTCAGCAGTGAACTTGACTGAGACAGTTTACAGAAAAATGCCAAGGTCATTGGTATTGGTGACCCCAGTATGTAGAGACTCCTCAAGGCTATTCCCAGAGATGTCAGAGTGCAAACCTGACCCATGGAATTCATACTTCCTTTGCCTGCTCCTGGGTCCAGAGATTCCCTGATAAATTATTTTTTACTTATAGATGTTAGATCTTTTCCACCCTCCTTTAGGCTAATCCATAAATATGCAGTGTGGTGTGGATGTGGGTGACGTTTTTCTCTTGGACATTTTTGTCTACAGCAAGTACCGTTTGTTCCAGGTACACTCCAGACACAATTATGAAGGCTCAGAAGGTCCTGTACTACTTCTCTGCTCAAATTGTTAGTAAAAAAAAATTTGTTAATGGTATAACTAGCACTCTGTGTAACTCATGGTGTGAGTTATCACATATCCTTTGCAATTTTAAATAAAAAGAATAACGATTCAGGAACAAACTTATTGAAAAAACCCTTGACCCATATACTCTTGTTTGAAGCGAGGGGTACTTAGATTGGTCTGTCTTGGATTGTGTGGATTCCTAAAACCAGTCACCAGAAGGCAGCATATGTGATGAGGCTGGGAGTACCATGATAACCATGGGAACTGGGGAAGAGCAGTTCCTATAAAGGAAATAACTGGTAGAGATTTCCAGAGGTTCACTTAGGAGGAGAAACACAGTAAAAGAAGAAACTTGGGGACTAGGTAGAGACCAGATAATATGGGACTTGAAGACCACATTATTAAAGGTAAAGCATAATCAAAGACTTCAGTAAGTACCTATCATCATGGCCCAAGATGGCCCTCGGGACTTGGCCTAAGTCTCTGCTTCAAATTCATCATGAACAAATCCCCTTGTCCTGCATACTTCAGCCACGTGACGGTATACATCCCACCAAATCACCACGTCCAACCTTCTTTAAGAGATATTTTGGACATATTATTTCTACCACTTTGAATGTTTTGCATTCGTAAGATGATTCTTAAACTTCTTAAGCCTACGGGGGTGACTCTGAGGATTTTCCCTCATAGCCCTTGTAACTACTTGTAATTATATATTTATCTGTGTGATTATGTGTCTATTGTGTGTCTCCACCAATCAGCTTGAAGCCCTCTGAATTCGGGATCCACATTGCTGTTGAACGTCATTTTATTCCCCTGGCTCAGCACAGTACCCCAGCACTCTATGTGTGTGATAAATGTTTGTAGAATGGATAGATTAATAAACACACCCTGGGCTTCCCTGGCGGCGCAGTGGTTGAGAGTCCGCCTGCCGATGCAGGGGACGCGGGTTCGCGCCCCGGTCCGGGAAGATCCCACATGCCG
>NC_041220.1:93991374-93995297 GCF_002837175.3 Physeter macrocephalus | reverse complement strand
CCCGGTCCGGGAAGATCCCACATGCCGCGGAGCGGCTGGGCCCGTGAGCCGTGGCCGCTGAGCCTGCGCGTCCGGAGCCTGTGCTCCGCAACCGGAGAGGCCACGGCAGTGAGAGGCCCGCGTACCACACACACAAAAAATAAATAAAAAATAAACACACCTTATATTTCAATCATTTTCTGAGTATAGACTGTCCTCTCATACTCTTGTGGTGCTGTATATGCTACACTTCCCTTCCCAGATTCTCTGCACGAATGCTTTCGCTCCTGAGTTATAAAAACTCATTTTCTTCCCCTCTTCTACACTGTCCCAGACTTTCCATTCTCTCTCAGAAAAACAGATACTTCTGGTATGTGACCCTAATCACCCAGTGCATACTTCCATAATGGCAAAAGCCATTGCACTTTATTGTAAATTATGCTGCTATTACCTACTTTCACTGCACAGTGTGTTCCTTAAGAGCAAGTAACTTTGCATCAGCGACAACTAGCAAAATGCATGCAATACAGCAGTCATTTCATAAATGTTTCTTAAATTAATGAATGAGGTGAGAAAATAA
This sequence comes from Physeter macrocephalus, assembly GCF_002837175.3. Classification (NCBI taxonomy): domain Eukaryota; kingdom Metazoa; phylum Chordata; class Mammalia; order Artiodactyla; family Physeteridae; genus Physeter; species Physeter macrocephalus. Next base: position 93,994,738 of record NC_041220.1, on the reverse strand, counting down.
TAGTTTATTACTGAAAGAGGCTACAGAAATCCCTTTATTTTATAAATGAGAAAGTCACGTTACATAATAATGTTATTTTATCTTCCAAGTCAACCAGAAGATGAATTATGTGTTTCTCTTGGCCATCTTTATATCCTAAACGTCTAGTGCTATGCACAGTATACATATCCAATGAATAATGCTTAAATGTTAAAGTTTAAAATCTCATAATCAGTTAGTGACAGTGTTAGTTTAAGAAGTAAGATATTCAGAGGCTTCCCTGGTGGCGCAGTTGTTAAGAATCCGCCTGCCAGCGCAGGAGACGTGGGCTCGAGCCCTGGTCTGGGAAGATCCCACATGCCGCGGAGCAACTAAGCCCGTGTGCCACAACTACTGAGCCTGCGCACTAGAGTCTGCGAGCCACAACTACTGAGCCTGTGTGCCACAGCTACTGAGGCCCGCAACTACTGAGCCTGCGCTCTAGAGTCTGCGAGCCACAACTACTGAGCCTGTGTGCCACAGCTACTGAGGCCCGCGCACCTAGACCCCGTGCTCTGCAACAAGAGAAGCCACCGCAATGAGAGGGCCGCGCACCGCAAGGAGGAGTAGCCCCCGCTCGCCACAACTAGAGAAAGTCTGTGCGCAGGAAAGAAGAACCAATGTAGCCAATAAATTTAATTAATTTAAAAAAGAAGGGGCTTCCCTGGTGGCGCAGTGGTTGCGCGTCCGCCTGCCGATGCGGGGGAACCGGGTTCGCGCCCCGGTCTGGGAGGATCCCACATGCCGCGGAGCGGCTGGGCCCGTGAGCCATGGCCGCTGAGCCTGCGCGTCTGGAGCCTGTGCTCCGCAACGGGCGAGGCCACAGCAGAGGGAGGCCCGCATACCCACAAAAAAAAAAAAAAAAAGAAAGAAATTCTTTAAAAAAAAGTAAGATATTCAAATGCCAGATTCATTTTCTATTTCTCAATGTGTGCCCCGTTAAAAAGTGCTGTCTTCTTAGAGTTGTTTTCAAACTAAAGGAAAACACCTACGCATTTCCAACTTAATAAAATAATCCCCCTTTACTCTGTTTCCTCCCCTTTTCTCTATTTTAAGGTTGACCTTTCTCCCTTGAAAGACCATCATAATCTAAACTCTCCAGTTTGGATTCAGTTCAAATCCAAATCAAATAATCAACCCTGAGCACAGGGCAGTCACGGCTGTGGTTCTTGGGAAGCAAACCAGGTCGATGCATATTGACATAAAGCTAGCATACAAGCCCCTGTGTTCCCCTGTCCATTTGTAAAATACCCTCACATCTTTCAAAATCCATCTCTAGCATTCTCTGCTTAAAACTGGTTAAATATAGTGGCTCTTCACCACAAGATATTTTGCAACCATTAGAAATCTTTCAAAGACTCAAAGACTTTTCAGTGAATTGGTGAAATAGTCAGTACACAATACTAGGTGATGAATTGGGAGACAAAATTATATCTATCATTTGATCTCAATTTTGAGATAAATGGATGAGAAAAAAAACACATTGAAATATTAAGAGTGGTTTTCAAGAGGGGTAATTCTCTAGTAAATGTCTTCCCTCTATTTTTTATCTATTTTCCAAAATATTTTTCCAACGAGCATGTAAAAACTCTTGAACCAGTGAAAAATAATGTGGTAATAATTCTCATGAAAGGATTTATAATTAGTCATTTCTACATCAGTGTGGTTTTATTACTTTACCCCCTCCAGAGGCATTTTCTCTCAAACTTCTTTTCTCATTGTGAAATAAAAGGCTTTATTTCCATTCAGAGGGCTTTCAAAAATAAGAGGAACAGTAACAGTACTGGGGAACAAATTTGTATGGTTGGAAAGAGCATGGATGTTTGGAATCAGAAAAATGTGAGTTGAGTCTTAAGTCTGCCCTTTACCAGGAGAATAATCTTCACTAAGTTGACTGAGCTCTCTAAGACCCAGTTTTTTCATTTGAAAACTGGAATTGTTAATGAGAGGAAGAAAGGGCACAGTAAAGAGGAATTAATATGGTACTCTGAAGATAAGATGGACTGGGTTAGTCAGATAAAATGGGAGAAAAGAGGAGCAGTGACCCACCCAGGCTCAAAGTGAGTAAAAAATTACTTAAGTTTACTTAGTGTATATTATGTCCTCAAGTGTGCTTTGCTTTGAATATAACTTTACTGGTTTACTAAGTGACAACTGTATAAGCAATGTGGTTAAAGTGAGTGGCTTGGGATAGGTAATCCAAAACTGAAGTACTTATAGTGTCAGGTTACCCAGTGACCTAATTTAGGACTCAGATATGTATATATTTTCTCTACATTAGTATCACTTGAATACCTTTTAAAACTACTGATACCTGAGATTCTTCTCAAATCAATGAAGGTGAAGAGGTGAGATTCAGGCATGCATAATTTTTAAAAGCCTTTTAAGGTGATTCTAACGTGCAGACATTTGAGAACCATCGATCTGGGCTTATCTTCTTTACTATTTTTCTCGTTGCTTGTGTCTCCCTTCTAACTTTCCTTTCACTGTGATTTAAAGAATGTTTACAACAAGGAGCTTCTCAACTGGAAGATGTATATCAGGGTTATTGTTTCAACAGCAACTGAGCCTACACCTTTATGTCAAGGAGGCATTAGGGAGTGGTGGAGACTAGGATAATCTGGAGAGCAAATGTCCTGTCTTAAGAGGCATCTGCTACTCACTCATCTAATGTCTGTTGTTGCCGGGTGGAATGCCTACCCACTGTTGGAGGTTTTTACCCTTTAAAAAAAAAAATCAGAACTCAAGATTTTCTGTAACATCTCTTGATTTTTAAATGTTGGCTCGATTTTTGTATAACAACGTAGGAGACAACCAAACCATGTCTGTGGGCCAATCCAACATTTTAGCCACTAGTTTGTGATTTGGGGATTAAAATATGACATAAGCATCTATCGTAGGACTCTTGGAAGGGCTGGAGGAATGGACTATTTCAATGAAATATACCTGCTATGAAACAGTCTATCTTCAGGCTGTTGAGAAGTTGGTTCTTATCTCTGCACAAGGGACACAGCACTTGCACTGACGTTGGCAGTGTTTAGTACTTAAGCCTGCTCACCTGGTTTAGGTCCATTCCCAGAGACCCAAGCCAATCCCTGCAGGGGCCATAATGATAATTCCTAACACCCTAGAGGTAACATACGTAAAGTGCGTATTACAGCACCTGCCTATAGAAGACATGCGATAAACGTTTGCTTTCTCGGGCTTCCCTGGTGGCGCGGTGGTTGGGGGTCCGCCTGCCGATGGGGGGGGCGCGGGTTCGTGCCCCGGTCCGGGAGGATCCCACGTGCCGCGGAGCGGCTGGGCCCGTGAGCCATGGCCGCTGAGCCTGCGCGTCCGGAGCCTG
>NC_041220.1:93973158-93991296 GCF_002837175.3 Physeter macrocephalus | reverse complement strand
GCTCTGCACTGGGGGGGGCCGCGGCGGGGGGCGGCCCGCGTACCACACACACACACACACACACACACACACACACACACACACACACACAAATGTTTGCTTTCTCATCCTCTCTTAATTGGCTGCCTTTCCTCCTCTCCCAGGCTCCCGTAAACATTTGACATGTCATCTTCTTCTCCAGCATAGCCTTGGTCAATGAAATTGACTGCTGCTATCATTGCTTTAGAGCTTTTGAATATCTGATATAAACATTTATTGAGCATCCTCTTCCCTTCCCAGAGATCAGCAAGTAATTCTGACAGAGTAGTTCTAAGGCAAAATAGGTATAAAAGAAGGGCAATTTGGTAATATCCATAAAAATGTAAATTACCCATCCTCTTTGACACGTGAATGCATCTAGGAATTTATTCTACAGATAGGCTTATACGTGTACTCAGAGACGATGAATTTGAAATGCTCAGTGCAGCATTTTTTGCATGATTTCAAAAATTGAGACCAACCTAAGTATTTATCAAAAGGGAGTACATATTTATATAATAGGGGCCCCTAAAGCCACATTTCTCAACCAAGGGCAACCTTGCACCTCAGGGAACATTTGGCAATTTCTGGAGATAGTTTTGGGTTTTATGACTGGGAAGGTGCTACTGTCACTAGTGTGTTTAGGCCAGAGATGCTGCTAACATCCTACGATTCACATGACCGGCCTCCACATCAAAGAACGATCTGGCCCCAAATATCCGTAGTGCCAAGATTGAGAAACCCTAGCTTTGCAGATACTAAAGAGAATGAGCTTGTCTGTGTAGGCTGATAAGGAGTAACCTTGAAGACACGTTGTTAGGAGAAGTAAGGCACTTTCTATTTTCATTTAGGTAACTAAAGAGAATAAAGACACACACAACGCACACATATGTATACACCCTATGTATACTAGTATATCATATATGCATATATGTTTGTATATTCGAGTATTTCTGGGGAAATAAACGTCAACATTTCCTAACAAGTTGCTCTGGAGAGAGGTCTAAGAAACTGGCAATCCGCAGTAGAGGGTAAGCATAGCGCTTTATACACTTTTGTAGTGTTTGACGTTTTCAGCAAATCATCTTATTTCATTTTCAGTTGAAATTTAGATTTTATGCTTGTTGTTAAGTACAATGGGTAAAGGTAAAATGGGACTGTGACCAATATGTCTCCTTTTCAATTCCCTTCCTTTCCCTCCAAAAAGACATCCTCCCATTCAGGATATCAGGACTCTTCTCTTATCACAGTGGTCTCCCAGGAAAAGCTCAGCTATCAGTAATTTTTACTTTAATAAAAATTTAATTAAAATGTAAACTCTATTAGGAAGATTTATGTTTTCAGCCTTGTTTTTTCAAATTCTGCTATGAAATAAAAAATCGTGTCATGTGTAGTGGGATTTTAAGGATGGAGTACATTCTAGAGATGGGAAGATATTTTTGAAGCTGCTGAAATGGTGCCAACTATGGAAGCATCCTATTTAAATCTTTGGCCAATTTTCTTTTGGGACTGTATCTCTTTATTCGCATGCTCAGAGCATTCACAAAACTTTATAACATGTCAGCTCAGTGATATATACTACAAGCTCCAAGGAAGCTAAAATTTTTGGTTTGATTTTGGGAGTTTACTTTTGTTTCCAAAAGTTTCCAATTAACCCTAAAATTAAAACTTCTGTCCCTAATTTCAAGAATCAATCATGGCATTTTCTAGTTAACTGATGGCTATTCTATGCAACAAGAAACACTAAAAAAGTTAAATCCTGTTATAATTGAAAAAGGAAAACCCTGGGACTTCCCTGATGGTCCAATGGCTAAGACTCCATGCTCCCAATGCAGGGGGCCCAGGTTCAATCCCTGGTCAGGGAACTAGATCCCACATGCTGCAACTAAATATCCCGCATGTGGCAACTAAGCCGGTGCAGCCAAATAAATAAATAAATATAAAAAGAAAAAGAAAACCCCCAATATTTAAGCAAAGCTTCCTGGTGTCTTCAGTTTTTATCAACAAACAAAAAACAATCTGGGACTGGTGTCATGACATAGTTTGTAAGAAAAAAATTCTGAAAATATGGCGATGTGGGATGGGGGCTGGTATTAGAGATATTAAATGAAGTTGACATATAAAGGGCTATATGATCCTATTGGCATTTGTGTTGTGCATATTTAGAATCTTTCAAGGCAGTAAATACTTTTTTAAAAAATGCCACCTCTTTACTATGTAAAATAGTCTTTTATAGATTGGCCTCTTTGTTATATCAGCCCTTCCAATCAAGCATCCAATTGTAATCCTGGCTCCCTTCCTTGAATCAGTTTTCACTAGTTGTATATTCAATACACAGCCAACACTATATAGCTATGGTCGCCATCTGCAGACTCCTATATCTTCAATGGCCATAGGAAGATTTCCTTTGGGTACTTTGAACAGAGGCAAAATAGGCGATCGATGATCCTGAAGCAATTATAAAGCTGGGTTGTTCAATTCTTTATGGTAAGAATTCATGCCTAACTCCCAACATAACATCACTTCATATAAATGCAATAAAAACTATAGGCTCAGACTCAATTCTGGCATCACATATCAGAACATTGCATCTTAGCAAAAAAATTTCTCAGGTGACAAGAGTGGCATGGACATATAGACACTACAAAATGTAAAATAGATGGCTAGTGGGAAGCAGCCGCATAGCACAGGGAGATCAGCTTGGTGCTATGTGTCCACCTAACAGGGTGGGATAGGGAAGGTGGGAGGGAGATGCAAGAGGGAGGGGATATGCGGATATATGTATACATATAGCTGATTCACTTTGTTATACAGCAGCAACTAACACAACATTGTAAAGTAATTATACTCCAATAAGGATGTTTTTTAAAAAATTTCTCAGGTGAAATAAGCTGCATATAGTTACAGAAATACTTCAGCCATAAATATGATTGCCATAAAAAAAAATCACGTTAGAGAAAGGTCTACCCTTTAGAGAGTCAAAAGAGCCATCTAACATGCTCTGCAAAAAGAAATTCTCAGTTTCTGCTGGTGAATCCCCAAATTAAAATACTTTTCAGTGAGCCAAATTCTATGGATAGCATAAGTATAACTACTTACCTCGGGTGACCACTACAGTAGCCTCCTAATTGTTCTCTTTTAACAGAAAATAACAAATGTCTCCAAACTAGCCTCCATGGTTTTGTCAGTGGCATCTTTTCTAAATGACAGAGTCTCATCTGGTCACTCTCCAATTTCAAAACATGACTCATCCCTGTGATCCTCAGGGTAAAGTCTTTGGAGATTATCTTCAGAGAACAAACAAGACCTTTCATCATCTTAGCCCAGCCAGTTTTTCTAGCTTCCCTCCCTTCAATTCTCCTACTCTTTCCTTGTACTTCAGCAATACCTTAATAATTGCAGTTCCCTGCATATTTCTATTATTTGATGCTCAGGGATAGGACTAGTTTGAGGAGGGTGAGGTTTTTGCCTCAGATGTGAAATTTAAGAAGACGCAAAAAAAAAAAAAAATCAGTAATCAAGGTAAGTAATGTTATAATGCAATATTTTAAAAAATAAATGCAAAAGTCCAAAATGAATAAAATATAAAACTATTTTAAATATATATACTATTACGTAAATGTCAAAGATATTTATCTGTTGATCATCATTCTTCACTTTGTGTATCTGTTCTGTATTTGTTTACCTTATTAATCTTACTCATCCTTCAAGAAATACCTCTCCTAGGAAGCTTTCTCTGATTTTTCCCTTTCCAGAAAGAACTGGGGGCTCCTTATTCTGAACTACCATGGTGCCTTATACATGCTTCTATTTTTGCACTTATCACCCCATGTTTAATTGTAAGTGTGTGTGTGTGTGTGTGTGTGTTTGTTTGCTTATTTATCTCTGCACCAACTTGAGGTTAGCACACTGTGGATTCCTTTCACGTGTTCCTTTCAAGTCATTATGCTTATTGTCCCCAACATCTCTTATAGATACTATGGTAAGCAGAGTTCCAAAATGTCCCCATAATCTCTGCCCCCTGGTGTTATGCTCATGATTAAGTTACATTATATGGCAAGGGTAATGGGTCCCACTCCCTTGAGTAGGTTACATTATAACACAATTATAGAGGAATTTTGCAGATGTAATTAAAACCCCAAATAAGTTGAATTTAATCAAAAGGGAAATTATCCTGGACAGTTCTGACTTAGCAAGTGGAAAACCTTTAAAAGAGGGCTTAGGCTTTCCCTGAAATCAGAGATGATCTTGTTGGCTTTCAGAAACAAGTTACCATAAGTTCTACAGCTGTAAGAAAATGAGTTTTGCCCCAAAACTGAATTTATTTATGTAAAAGGAAGTGATCACCATCTTCTCATTTATGCATATATGCATTGACATTCGTGTATCTTCATAGAAAGTTTCTAGAAGTATATACAAATAGTAGTCAATGGTTGTTAAGCCCTGGAAAGCTGAACTGAAATAAAAATAACTTTTTTGTAAGTTTTTACTAATCATTAGAGAAATGCAAATCAAAACCACAATGAGATATCACCTTATGCCTGTTGTAATGACTAGCATCAAAAAGAAAAGAGATAAATGCTGGTGAGGATGTGGAGAAAAGAAAACCCTTGTTTACCATTGGTGGGATTGTAAACTGATGCAATCAGTATGAAAAACAGTATGGAGATTCCTCAAAAAATTAAAAATAGAACTGCCATAAGATCCAGCAATTCCACTTCTGGGAATATATCCAGAGGAATCTAAAACACTATGTTGAAGAGAGAGATATTTGCATCCCCATGTTCATAGCAACACTATTTACAATAGCCAGGACATGGAATCAAACTAAGTGTCCATCAATGGATGAATGGATAAAGTATTTGTGGAATATTATTCAGCCATGAAAAAGAAGGAAATCCTGCTATTTGCTACAAAGTGGATGGAACTTGAGGGCATTATACTAAGTGAAATAAGTCAGAGAAAAATAAATACAATATGATTTCACTTATATGTGGCATCTAAACAAACAAAAAAACCAAGCAAATGAACAAACTCAGACATAGAGAAAGAGATCAGATTTGTGGTTACCAGAAGCAGAGAGTAGGGGTAGGGGGAATTGGATGAAGATGGTCACAAGTTACTAACTTCCAGTTATAAGATAAATAAGCACTAGGGGTGTAATGTACAATATGATAACTGTATTTAACACTGTAGTATGATATATAGATATAGATATAGATACAGATATAGATATAGATATAGATATAGATATGCATACACATACATATGAAAGTTGAGGGACTTCCCTGGTGGCACAGTGGTTAAGAATCCACCGCCTGCCAATTCAGGGGACATGGGTTCAATCCCTGGTCTGGGAAGATGCCACAGGCCGCAGAGCAACTAAGCTCATGCACCACAACTACTAAGCCTGTGCTCTAGAGCCTGCGAGCCAGAACTACTGAAGACTGCATACCACAACTACTGAAAAGCCCGTGCGCCTAGACCCACTGCTCTGCAACAAGAGAAGCCATCGCGACGAGAAGCCCGCACACTGCAACGAAGGGTAGCCCCCGCTCACTGCTACTAGAGAAAGCCCACGTGCAGCAACAAAGACCCAACTCAGCCAAAAATAAATAAATGAAATAAAATAAATTTTTTTTAAAAAGTTGAATAAAATAACTTCTAAGAATTCTCATCACAGGAAAAACATTTTTTAAATTTTTATCTTTTTTTTTGTATCTATAGGAGATAATGGACGTTAACTAAACTAATTGTAGTAATTATTTCACAATATATGTAAGTCAAATCATTATGTTCTACATCTTAAATTTATACAGTGCTGTGTATCAATTATATCTCAATAAAACTGGACAAAAATTTTTTTTAATATTTTAATTTTGTAAGTTAAAAATTTTTTTGATCTGTTTGGCCATTTTACTAGGTGCATGTATTACTTTTAAAAATTAATAAAATATGTACATTTATTATAAAATAAATATAATAAATTTTAAAACTATATATTTATATATAGTTACTTATAATACTTGTCTGTATATAATATATACACACCTTCAAAGAAGAGATATAATCACAAGTTCAATATAATCACATTTCCTCTATTTGAGGAAAAGGGAGAAAAAACACACAAACATATAAATCCAAGATAATTATTACCTTCATGTATTTTCCTTGTCTTTCCTCATATGCATGCTTTTCTCCTAGTTTTTATTGTATTTGACATTGAATTTTGCGTAAACTAGTTAATTTGTATAAATTAACTAACATAGCAAACGTTTGTTGAGATTATTCCATAATCTTCATAAAGCATAATTTTAATACCTGGAAAATATATCTTGAAGTATTGTGCCATATTTATTAAATCAGTATATCATGAGCTAGCATTTAGGTTGATTTCATTTATTCACCATTGTAAACAATATTGCAATAAATATTTGTTTTGCAAAAATATTATCCTTATTTATCATATTTTTATTAAGATAGATACCCAGGGTCTTCCCTGGCAGTCCAGTGGTGAAGAATCCACACTTCCACTGCAGGGGGCACGTGTTTGATCCCTGGCTGGGGAAATAAAATCCTGCATGTTGCACGGCACGGCCAAAAAAGAAAAAAATAAAAACAATAGATACCCAGATGTGGAACTGTATCAAATGTACTAGTTACCATCCTTATAGACTTTCTTTACCCTATTCCCCCCTAATATAACCTCTCCTTGATAACATATTTTAGTATGTTGGTCTATTTTTACATACTTAACTACTATCTACCCTTTACAATGCATATATCTATATCCCATAGGTAACTAATTTCCATATAACACGAATATATAAATTGGGTAGTAATAAGTGGAAGATGTTCGTGCCAAGCTGTTATGATATGAGGCTAATGGTAAGGGGCTACACTAGGGGCTTCAGTCTGTGGTACTTCTGCTTCATGTACCCCTGCTGTTGCACGAAGACTTTCCAAGAGTTCTGAGTGCCCAACTTCCTTAGGTACTCATATGAAATTAGTCCCCTTGAGAACGTTAAAGACATCATGCATTTTTTTAAACTTTCCACCTACTTTAACCAAAACCTCTTTTCTTGTTTAAGATAGAAAGGTATAGCTCCCGCCTATCCTGGAGTCTACCTCTGGTAAAATACCCCGTATGAAACTCTATGACACCAAACAAAGTGACACATACTGGTGGAGATGCTGAAAAACTGAATGAATCTAATAACTAAGTGACAAATTTTTTCCTGAAAGCTAGTTGGTTTCTAATTCTTTACTTTCAGCAAAACTAAGGAGGACTTACGTTGTCAGCTAATAGATTAAAAATAATTTATGATGCTAGATGACTATGTGAATTCTGGCATATATCTCTGAAGAAGATCAAAGAATTGAGTAACATTGCTCCTTCCATTCCCATCCCCTTATTTATGTGAATATGAGTGCTTACATCTATTAAAAAAAAAACAGGAGCAGAATTTATGCAGTTAACTATATGATTCTAGCAATAAGTAATATTCATTCATAGATATGAGCCAATGAAAGAATAAAAAGACATCTATCTCATTAAGGGATGAATTTCCAATAAAATATTACTTTTATACTTAATGATTATTGATAATTTTTGAAATATAACATTTTGTTTTGATCAATGATGTATTTAAGACAATTACTGTAACTTAATGTGGAAGATAATTTTAACCCTTAACAGTCTTATGGTTACAGGAAACATTTAAAAAATTAAATCTCAATTTATATACATGGTTTATTGTAGAAAAGTATGTTCAGGTGATCTACAGTCTTTCAAGCACAAAACACATGAAATTAGGATAAAATTATTCAGAGAAAGTAGACTAAAAAATACTAGTTTGAAGAGTAAAAAGAATTTTATTCTATTTAAAGTTGTTCATGTGTTTTAATGGGACTTCCCTGACTGTCCAATGGTTAAGACTCTGTGCTACCACTGCAGGGGGCACAGGTTCGATCCCTGGTCTGGGAACCAAGATCCTGCATGCCACGTGGCATGGCCAGAAAATAAAAAATAATTTAAAAAAAATAAAATTTACCACTTTATTTTTAAAAAGTAAAGTTGTTCATGTGTTTTAAATGAACGGTGATAAGTATTTATTATTATTATTGTACTTAAATTTTATTGGAAAAATTTAAAGCATGGTCTAACAGTTTTATTTTAAATTTTTAATATTTCTAACACATGGAAAATGACATTTTTGAAAGTATTTAAATATGTGATGACATGGGCTTCCCTGACGATGCAGTGGTTAAGAATCCGCCTGCCAATGCAGGGGACATAGGTTCAATCCCTGGTCCAGGAAGATGCCACATGCCGCAGAGTAACTAAGCCCATGAGCCACAACTACTGAGTCTGCGCTCTGTGCGTGCCACAGCTATTGAAGCCTGCGTGCCACAACTACTGAGCCCATGTGCCAAAACTACTGAAGCCGTGCACCTAGAGCCCATGCTCAGCAACAAGAGAAGCCACTGCAATGAGAAGCCCGCACACTGCAATGAAGAGTAGCCCCTGCTCGCCGCAACTAGAGAAAACCCGCGCGCAGCAACAAAGACCCAGCACAGCCAAAAATAAAATAAATTTTAAAAAATAAGGTAAATCTTTTAAAAATAAATAAATAAACGATGACAAATGTCAGTTGCCAAGTGAAAACTGAACAAGCGTATAGTTTTACTAAATTATTTTAGGGATACTCTGTAAGCTACAATTATTAAACTTTATGTTTCATTATAATTATTATCCAGTAGTATGCACAGAAGTCAACCTCAACTCACCCTTGTGCTTCACTCCATACCTATAATACTACCTATGACTGAGTCTCACCACAAACCTTACCCCATTCCATGTTCTTGAACCATCCTTGACCTCCACCAAAACGGCTCAGTTAAATGACACATATTGAACTAAAAGGACAAATAAACTGCTAAAATTTTCAGTAGATACTGCAAGTTTGCTCCTTTAGTACAAAGGATATCCAGGTGAGTTCCAATGAGCTCCCTGCAGGTGCCAGGCCAAGCATCTCTTCTGCCAAAAAACTGACTCCTCTGATGGTCCAACCACTGAATTCCCCTGTCACTCCTGCTGCTCACAGCCATGGCTGTGCCAGACACTATGGTCTCTCAGTTTCCCAGAAATGTTATGTTCAGGAGGGAAAAACTATGCTCTTGTTAGTTTAATATTTCACAAATCAAGCATGTTTGTTACATAAGATATTTCAGATGTGATTTTTAAAAGTCTTTTCACTTTAAAATTTTCCTGAGGACTTATGATTTTCCATGTGTGCTTTATTTAGACTTTTATTCTAGGACATTTTTTTCTGGAATCAAAGAATGGATAAGATGGAACTCATGCTGATTTGAAATTTTGCATTTAAAATATAGTATGGAAGATTGATACAAGCCTAAGCATGGCAGGCTATGCCACAGGTTTGTTACTCAAGATAAAGCTCTATTAAAATGCTCCTTTATAAATTGATCTACTAAAAATTTGAAGTATTTTTTAATTAAAGTATAACTGACTTACAATATTATATTAATTTCAAGTGTACAACATAGTAATTCAATATTTTATAGGTTATACTCTTTGCAAATGTATTATAATATATTAGCTATATATCCTGTGTTGTACATTATATCCTTGTAACTTATCTATTTTATACCTAGTAGTTTGTACCTCTTAATCCCTCTCACCCATTTTCCCCTTCCCCCTACTCTGGCAACCACCAGTCTATTCTCTGTATCTGTGAGTTTGTTTCATTTTGTTATATTTGTTTGTTTTATTTTTTAGATTCCACATATAATTGAAAACAGTTTTCCCTCTTTTTATAAAAAGGAGGAAGCATTATATTCTCTTCACGTAAATGAAAATGCATCACCAGTCTCAAACTGAATAAAAAGTTTAACCAGTGTATAACTCTCTGGATCCAAGGGTGCCTTATAAACTTATCAGGTTGCAAGAAAGTTATCTGTAGCACAACACACCAGATCTTGATTGTTCTACCTCCTTTCCACCTCTCCAAAATGTAATCATTAAAATGTAATTAAAGCCAGGTAATCCAGTTTAAAATTACAGTGATTTTTTAATGTTAAATCTAAAAGATGCTTAAAAACATGTTGTTACACATTTCCACCTAACACACACATCTAGAACTTGAACTCTCTACCTGGCACTATAAAGTAGACTCTAATATTTTCATAAAGCTCTTTGTGCATATAAAATGTACCCAGCAGTGTTCAAGATATTGGGGATTAAAAGTAAATTAAAAATAATCCCTGCGTTAAAGAGTTCACTGTGTGTAGGGGAGGTAAATTTATGGACAATGAATTTAAAATTGTAAATTGTGAATTTATAACTGTAAAATGCAAAAAGTAAATTAGAAATTGTAGTATATTAAATATTTTAGTGAAATAAATAATAATTTCCCATTATTAATTCTGTTCCTTCTACATAGTAGTTATTGCGCCCATCACGTGACTTCCTATTTCTCTTCTCCCAGCCGTGCCCCAAGGTAGATCTTATTATCCACTACAACTAAATTGAGAAAAAAATAAATAAATAAGTAGTCAGTTTGACTTGCCAAGTATGTGATTATGGCAAAAGAGATAATAAATGCATGTAAAAATGCAGGATTTTGTCCTCAACCCTCTTTTTTCATTCTTATAGTCTCTCAGTAAATGATCTCCTCAATTCCCATGACTTAGAATGCTATCTTTATGTAGATGACTCTCAAATTCATAATATCAAGAGTACCATCCCTCTACACCCCAGATCCATATGCAATTACATATTTTCACTCCCAAACTTGTCCGTTCAAAGTTAAAAACTTGTTCTCTCCTGAAATCTGGAACCTGGATATTTTTCCCTTTCATTGCCAGTAAGGGGCTCTGACATCTATCAGTTGCTAATACCGGAGACTGGAAGCCATCCATGATTGCTTCTTTTTCCCTACCCAACATTGAATCCATTTAAAGTCTCATTAGTTCTACTTCCAAAAATATATTTTGAATCTGTCCCATCTCTGCTATCAGCTCCAACATCACCCTTGTCCTAGATCACAGTAAAAGTTTTCCTCTCAGTGTTTCCCTGCTTTCACTCTTCTGCCCTCTCCAGCCCACCTAACCTTCAATCTATTCCCCACACTATAGCCATGATGCTCTTTCCTAACCCATAATTTTGATCATATAACTCTTTTGCTTAAAACCTCCATTGCCATCCTTTGCTACTTGGAATGAAGACAAACTCTTTTCTATAATCCAAATATGAACGATATGGCCCCTGCCTACTCCTTCAGCCACCTCTTACGCCATCATTCTTATGCTCCAGAGACATTGGCCTTCTTTCAGTTTCTCCTCCACGTTAAATGTTTCCTTTTTCAAGACGTTCATACACGTTATTACCTCTGCATGTACATACCTTCTCCTGTGCTTTGTATGGCTATTCTCTTCTCAATGTTGGTCTAAGTTTTCAACATAATCTTCTCGGAGAGGTTTTCCCTGATTATCTTATCTAAGAAGAATTCTTGCTGACATTTTTTAAATATTACATCTAAACCCTTCCTATCTCTTCAATCAATTTGCAAATATACATTTCTTTACTTGTTTATTTCCTGTCTTCCCTACTGAAATGTGAGATCCATAGACCTAAGACTGTCTATTTCATTCATCAAAGTAGATCTAGAGCCTGTAATAATATCTGGCACATAGTTGATACAAGTATTTGCTAAGTATGAATAAATTAACAAATGAGAATCTTATTGAATACATGAAGGAGGCATGGCTTCTAAACATTTGAGAAGCAGTCAAACAAAACTGTGTCTTTTTAGCTCACTTATAAAATAGGGATAAGAATGACTATCGTTCCTAAACTCGTAAGGATATAGTAAGTATCATGAGAAAGAAATTGATGTGAAAGTCTGAAACGTTAAAAGCATTAAATCATTGACTTTTATTATTACTTAATGGTTATCATTTTTATCACTGTCATTGTCCTAGATGATATAAATTCTGATTATTAATAACTAGATGTCACCAAATGTTGTTGTCCCTTTTGAAAATCATGTGATAATATTCCAGTACCAGTGCATACATAAGAGTTTCCATGTTAATCATAAAACTGACCCAGCATGACTTATGGACTAAAACACTGCCACACCCCACGTTCTGCTCACCCCAGACTTAATGTGGAACTTCAGGGAATTTGCTTAGTCTCTGGGGGCCTCAGTTTCCTTATCCATAAAATGGAGCCTGCCTCTTAGAAAGTGCTCTGTAAAATAACTAATTAATGAGGGCAGTCACTAATTGCTGAGAATGAAATTGGGAATGAGGGGCAATCTGAATGTTAAGGGCTATTAATTGTAATAAAGCACAAAGGTCACTAACTTACATCTTTCTACTTTGAGGGACTCAGCCAAATGGATTTGGAGCACTTTTGCAGAAATTCCTATTAGGTCCTTGCACTGAGCTCACAATGTCCCTGGGGTACGAGAAGGAGAAATCAATAGTTCACCATAATAGGAGTCCTGCAAGGATAATAATGTATTTCAACCTTCTTTATACATAGCCCTTTGATAATCCACAGAGGATGCTTGGCAAGCAACAGTCAAGATAAAAAGTGTCCTAGTTTAGTGATTTTCCTTTTGATCACCAAAACTCCACATTATTGTGACAGTGAGCTAATGCTCATGATATCCTGTTAATCAGCTAGACCTAGGCAACCCTCAGGAGCTACTTGCTTTCAGGTAGCTTCTTTCTCTCTGATGCCAATTTCATCTTCTGGAAATACTACATTAAACAAGTCACTCCGCCACTTAAATGTCCTCAGTGCCAGTTGCTCTCGTGGATTTCCAAGGACATTAAGAAATCAGGCAAACCTTGGTTAGCATTCGAGGCTCTCCCTGACTTGATTTGGCTTATCTTCTGATGCTCTCCTTCAGATGCCCAACGCTGCAGCCAGACTGATCTGGAATTGTTTCCTCATGCCTTACTCCTCATGCTGACAATTCTGGGCATTCCATTTTCAGCTAAATAAAACCCTTGCTCTCAAGTCCTCTACAAAGTCTACGCTTGCTGCCCCTCTTGCCTGGAATACTCTTCAGCCATTCATTCATTCAATTCATATTTATTGAGCACCTATCATGTATCTTGGGCACACAGCCATAGAGAAAATACACACATTTCTGAACTCATGGAGCTTAAATAATGCTAAAGAGAGACATTCAATGAACAAATAAGAGTACCTCCTGAGGTAATAAATACTATGAAGATAAATGATATGAGGTAAGAGGTGTGGCAGAGAGAGATGATTTGGGAGAAGTATGTTATGTATGGTGGCCATGGAGGACCTGTCTGTAAGAGGTGAGAACTAAGTGGAGACCTGAATAAAGTAAGGGGGGAAAAAAATCTATGTATCTATGTATATATCGTGGCAAGGACATAGGGGCATTCTGGGGAAAGGGTTCCAAGAAAAGGAAAATGGAAGGCAAAGAGTCTGCCTTGTTTGAGGAAAAGCCTGGAGTTTCAGAAGCTCTTCAAGCTTCTGAAGTACTTCAAGATGGGATTCCTATAGGTACTTAAGATGCATGAACTAGGAAGAAGGGACTAGGGACAGAGGTAACGGCAGGGAGTGAGACTTTTACTGCCTAATAGATGTTTTTTTTTCCTGAGGTGGGAAACCATTAGTGGGTGTTTGGAGAAGAGATGTGACATCTTTTGATGTCACATCAAATAGATGTATTTTATAGACCCTCTGATTTTTTTCTTCTCTGCTAGATGAGACTACAGTGCTCTGCTAGCTGGTGCTAGGTGCCTGCTCCCTGCACTATAGTCCAGAAAGCCCTTCCACACAGAAAGCCTGGTAGAGCTCACATCATGTAGGACCCCTCTGTCCTACACTGCCTATTTCCAATGCTTCATACATTTTGACCAGTTTTCTTGTTATTTTAAGTAGGAAGGCAGGTCCAGTACCAATTAAGAGGAAACTCCAAAATTATTTGCATTATGATTTGAATGCTTATAATTATTTTGTTGTCTGCTTTAAAGGAACTGGAGGTGTTGGGAGGAAAATGTTTAAATTGCTCAAATATTCTAAAAAAACTATGATCCCAAGAGAAGTCTGTAAAAATCATACATTAAGGATTCATTTCTCCTTTCTCTCTGTAGTGGGGAGAGGTACAACAGATCACTTACATATTTATATTTGATTTTATTGTGTGTGACAGCTATTCCAGGAAGGGTCTCCCTCAGCCTTCCTCGTTTAGCGCTGACACTAAAGTGACCTTCAGATAGCACCCCTTCTGGGGGGCACGTTGCCTTCTTTTCTTGTTGCCATGGTCATCACCGTCTTCCTTGTTGTTATTGCTGTTTTTTGCCTCAACAGTGGATCTTGAAATAAATTTTGAATGGAAAGGGATGATCACAATCTACTAGATGCTGAATCAAATCATGTGTCTAATGCCACCATTTATCTCAATTAATGTCAGCATCGACTCATCTGCTAAAAGTACTCTCTCACAAATCCTACTTCTTCTACTCACCTGCACGCATATATTCTGTCTTCAAGGCATTTGTGTTTAAATGGCTTCCCTCCATCTACACACTGTTCTTCCTTCAAGGCTCAGTGCATGCCCCAAGTCCATCAAAAATATTTGCCAATTACTAGTATTTCCTAGCATATACACTTACTGTCTGTCTATTATACACACCTGGCCCTTAGTTATATACTCTACTATAAATTAGGATAGGTTATATGATGAATCAACAGCTGTTCACTAACCTTATGGGCTCCTTGGGATGTTATACGTTTTGTATCTATCACAAGTCTTAAAGTTAGGATCTCAGTAAATACTTAATAAAAGTTCATCAATATTGTTGTATGTAATTCCACCAATCAGTTGCTCATCATGAAAATACAGGAAGATTTTTTTAAAAGGAAGATCATTTGGAAAATTAAGGCAAAAGGGAATTCCCTGGTAGTCCAAGGGTTAGGACTCTGTGCTCTAACGGCTGAGGGTCTGGGTTCAATCCCTGGTTGGAAAACTAAGATCCCACAAGCTGCACAGCATGGCCAAAAAAAAAGGAAAAAAATTAAGGCAAAAGATATGAACCAACAATTCACAGAAGATATATAAATGGCCTATAAACTTGCAAAACTATTTAGCTTTAATAGTAAGCAAAGAAATGCAAATCAAAATGGCAATGAATATGTATTTTCAATTTTAAAAATTGGAAAAGATATTTTTAAGTAATAATGTTCAATGCTAATAAAACTCTAGTGAAAAAGGATCATTTTTCAACTACTAGAGGGGATGTAAATTAGCACGACTTTTCTGAAAGTCACTTAGCAATATATATAAATTGCTTAAAATAATCCATACCTTTTTATTCTTTTCTTAGGAGTCTACCCTATGGGAATAATCATAGATTTACCAAAGAAAGGTGTGGTAAAGGATACTATTCATAACATTACTCATAATAGCTCATTAAAAGCAAATACAAACCAATAAGGGAGAGGATAAATAATAGCACATATAATGAGTTTTTTACATTGCCATTAAAAATGATGTTTCAAAGAATATTTAATGACATGCAATATAACATGTAGTGAAAAGTCAGGCCAAAATCAATATATAGAAATGTTAACAATTTTGTGAAGAGTCTACCCATACTCTCGAGAAAATAAAAAGAAAAAAAGAAATAAAATTAAATGGAATAAATTTAAAAATTAATGAAATGATTCTTTTAAATCCAAATATGTCAGTAATTATATTAACTGGAAATGGATAAAATGCTTTACTCTTTCTGGATAGGAGTTTCTATTGTGTTATCTTCTGTCATTATATTGTTGTTATTTACTAATTCTTTAAACGGCCACCCTAGAAATTACAATTTGTACTTTTGATCTTAAATTAACAACTTTCCTGTCTCTCAGAAAATGCAAGTAATAACACTTTAACTCCATCTTTTGTGCTACTACTATATTTTGGGCCCACTTTAGGATATATCAGGAGATGTTTAGCAACCGGTTATCTAGGAAAAAATGTATGCAGAGATACATAAATGAGTTTATTATTGTTTTTCTTGATAAAAAGCATGTGTGGCACTAAATTTTCAAATAAAAATAAAATGTACAATTTTATCTGTTATAAATTCCATATAGTCAATTGATTCTCACAGAATGCTTACACTGCATTTTTTCAAACTCTTGTATCCTTAGTCAAACTATGGCTGAATTTGATAAATACATATAGTTATAACACCAGTGGGCTCATATCTTGGTTACATTAACATGAATGATGAAAATGAAACAAGGATAAATGTCAGAGCTTGACAAACTGACATGAGCTATTTCTTTGCTAAAATGGTTGATAGTTAATCTGCTTTATCAACATTTTTATCACTTTCTAGACAATTAACAAAAACAGTAAATCAAGCCCTGATTTGTAGTATATGCCAATTTTCACAATATAAATACTCCCATGAGAGCCAACTCCAAGTTACAGTGTGACATCACTGAATGCATGTTGAAAACAGTTGTGCATTAATACACCATTATGTGGTATTTCCATCATAACATATATAATAGATATAAATAACCTCCAGAGCATAGATCAAATATAGTAAGATAAGGAATAGGAAGTTATGGAGTTTTGGTTATTTATTACATTTGTTGTTACTAAAAATTATTTTACTGGAATATTATGCAATTTAATTTTTAATAATAGTTAAAATACTGTTCAACCACCAAATTTCAGAATTCCTGAAAACTTAACAGTAAGTTCTTACAAGCCAGTACTAGCTGACTCGAGCACATCACTGGACTCTCTATATATATCTCAATTCCTCAAGACATTATCATTTTAAACAGTTATGCTTATCCACATATTTATCTTTTTGATAGTTTTTGTTTCTTCCTGAATTATCATGGTTATTATTATAATTATTTTCCCTCTCCCTGAAGAACTCCCTTTAGTATTTATATCAGTGAAGGCCAACTGGCAACAAATTTTTGAAGTTTCTATTTTTCTGTGTGGTAGGCAGAATAATGGTCACCAAATATGTTCACTCTCTAATGCTCAGACCTGTGAATACATTATAGTATGTTACCTTTCATGACAAAAGGGACTTTGCAAATGTGTCTAAGGTTATGTACCTTGAGATGAGAATATTATCCAGAGGTCCAGTCTAATCACATGCATCTTTAGAAATAGAGAGCCATTCCTAACTTCAGGGAACCAAAAAGATGGCAGTGTGAGAAAGCCTAGGTCCACTGATGCTGATTTTAAAATTGGAGTAAGAGTGCCACAGACCAAGAAATGTAGGTGACCTCTAGAAGCTTGAAAAGGCAAGGAAATGAATTCTCCTCTAGAGTCTCCAGAAGAAAATTCAACCCTGCCAACACTTTGATTGTATTCAGTGAGACTGGTGTTGGGCTTCCAATCTATAGAACTACAAGATGATTATAAGACTGTATTGTTTATGGGACCAAATTTGCGGTGCTTTGTATTGGTAGCAATAGAATACTAATACAGTTTGAAATGCCTTTAATTTACCTTCATTTTTGAGGCATTTTTTTAACATCTTTATTGGAATATAATTACTTTACATTGTTGTGTTAATTGCTGCTGTATAACAAAGTGAATCAGGTATACATATATATATATCCCCATATTCCCTCCCTCTTGCGTTTCCCTCCCATCCTCCCTATCCCACCCCTCTAGGTGGTCACAGCACTGAGCTGATCTCCCTGTGCTATGCGACTGCTTCTAACTAGCTACCTATTTTACATTTGATAGTATATATATGTCAATGCCACTCTCTCACTTCGTCCCAGCTTGCCTTTCCCTCTCCCCGTGTCCTCAAGTCCATTCTCTAGTAGGTCTGCATCTTTATTCCTGTCCTGCCACTAGGTTCCTCATGACCCTTTTTTTTTAGATTCCACATATATGTGTTAGCATACGGTATTTGTTTTTCTCTTTCTGACTTACTTCACTCTGTATGACAGACTCTAGATCCATCCACCTCACTACAAATAACTCAATTTCGTTTCTTTTTATGGCTGAGTAATATTCCATTGTATATATGTGCCACATCTTCTTTATCCATTCATCT
>NC_041220.1:93971853-93972072 GCF_002837175.3 Physeter macrocephalus | reverse complement strand
TTTTAGCAATCTGTATATCTTCTTGGAGAAATGTCTATTTAGGTCTTCTACCCATTTTTGGATTGGGTTGTTTATTCTTTTTGATATTGAGCTGCATGACCTGCTTGTATATTTTGGAGATTAATCCTTTGTCAGTTACTTCATTTGCAAATATCTTCTCCCTTTCTGAGGGTTGTCTTTTCGTCTTGTTTATGGTTTCCTTTGCTGTGCAAAAGCTTT
>NC_041220.1:93970171-93971783 GCF_002837175.3 Physeter macrocephalus | reverse complement strand
GTGCAAAAGCTTTTAAGTTTCATTACATCCCATTTGTTTATTTTTGTTTTTATTTCCCTTACTCTAGGAGGTGGGTCAAAAAGGATCTTGCTGTGATTTATATCATGGAGTGTTCTGCCTATGTTTTCCTCTAAGAGTTTGATAGTGTCTGGTCTTACATTTAGGTCTTTAATCCATTTTGAGTTGATTTTTGTGTATGGTGTTAGGGAGTGTTCTAATTTCAGTCTTTTACATGTAGCTGTCCAGTTTTCCCAGAACCATTTATTGAAGAGGCTGTCTTCTCTCCATTGTATATTCTTGCCTCCTTTATCAAAAATAACGTGACCATATTTGCGTGGGTTTATCTCTGGGCATTCTATTTTGTACCATTGATCTATATTTCTGTTTTTGTGCCAGTATCATACTGCCTTGATTACTGTAGCTTTGTAGTATAGTCTGAAGTCTGGGAGCCTGATTCCTCCATCTCCGTTTTTCTTTCTCAGGATTGTTTGGCTATTTGGGGTCTTTTGTGTTTCCATACAAATTGTGAAATTTTTTGTTCTAGTTCTGTGGAAAAATGCAATTGGTAGTTTGATAGGGATTGCACTAAATCTGTAGATTGCTTTGGGTAGTATAGTCATTTTCACAATGTTGATTTCCAATCCAAGAACATGGTATATCTCTCCATCTGTTTGTATCATCTTTAATTTCTTTCATCAGTGTCTTATAGTTTTCTGCATGCAGGTCTTTTGTCTCCTTAGGTAAGTTTATTTGTAGGTATTTTATTCTTTTTGTTGCAATGGTAAATTGGAGTGTTTCCTTAATTTCTCTTTCACATTTTTCATGATTAGTGTATGGGAATGCAAGAAATTTCTGTGCATTAATTTTGTATCCTGATACTTTACCAAATTAATTGATTAGTTCTAGCACTTTTCTGGTACCATTTTAAGGATTCTCTATGTACAGTGTCATGTCAGTGATAGCTTTACTTCTTCTTTTCTGATTTGGATTCATTTTCTTTCTTTTTCTTCTCTGATTGCTGTGGCTAAAACTTCCAAAACTATGTTGAATAATAGTGGTGAGAGTGGACAACATTGTCTTGTTCCTGATCTTAGTGGAAATGATTTCAGGTTTTGACCACTGAGAACGATGTTGGCTGTGCGTTTGTCATATGCTGCCTTTATTATGTTGAGGTAATTTCCCTCTATGCCTACTTTCTGGAGGGTTTCTATCATAAATGGGTGTTGAATTTTGTTCAAAGCTTTTTCTGCATCTATTGAGATTTTCATATGGTTTTTCTCCTTCAATTTGTTAATATGGTGTATCACATCGATTGATTTGTGTATATTGATGAATCCTTGCATTCCTGGGATAAATCCTGCTTGATCATGGTGTATGAACCTTTTAATGTGCTGCTGGATTCTGTTTGCTACTATTTTATTGAGGATTTTTGCATCTATGTTCATCAATGATATTGGCCTGTAGTTTTCTTTCTTTGTGATATCTTTGTCTGGTTTTGCTATCAGGGTGATGGTGGCCTCATAGAATGAGTTTGAGAGTGTCCGCCCTCTGCTATATTTTTGGAAGAGTTTGAGAAGGATAGGTGTTAGCTCTTCTCTAAATGTTTGATAGA
>NC_041220.1:93969520-93970139 GCF_002837175.3 Physeter macrocephalus | reverse complement strand
TTTCTAAGAATTTGTCCATTTCTTCCAGGTTGTCCATTTTATTGGCATATAGTTGCTTGTAGTAATCTCTCATGATCCTTTGTATTTCTGCAGTGTCAGTTGTTACTTCTTTTTCATTTCTAATTCTGTTGATTTGAGTCATCTCCCTTTTTTTCTTGATGAGTGTGGCTAATGGCAATTTTGTTTATCTTTTCAAAGAACCAGCTTTTAGTTTTCTTGATCTTTGCTATTAATTTCTTCATTTCTTTTTCATTTATTTCTGATCTGATCTTTATGATTTCTTTCCTTCTGCTAACTTTGGGGGTTTTTTTGTTCTTCTTTCTGTAATTGCTTTAGGTATAAGTTTAGGTTGATTTGAGATGTTTCTTGTTTCTTGAGATAGGATTGTATTGCTATAAACTGTCTTAGAACTGCTTTTGCTGCATCCCATAAGTTTTGGGTCATCGTGTTTTCATTGTCATTTGTTTCTAGGTATTTTTTGATTCCTCTTTGATTTCCTCAAGGATCTCCTGTTTATTAAGTAGTGTATTGTTTAGGCTTCATGTGTTTGTATTTTTTACAGATTTTTTTTCCTGTAATTGATATCTAGTCTCATAGCATTGTGGTGGGAAAAGATACT
>NC_041220.1:93968937-93969152 GCF_002837175.3 Physeter macrocephalus | reverse complement strand
ATGTATCATTTAAAGCTGGTGTTTCCTTATTTATTTTCATTTTGGATGATCTGTCCATTAGTGAAAGTGGGCTGTTAATGTCCCCTACTATGATTGTGCTACTGTCGATTTCCCCTTTTATGGCTGTCAGTATTTGCCTTATATATTGAGGTGCTCCTATGTTGGGTGCATAAATATTTACAATTGTTATATCTTCTTCTTGGATTGATCCCTTG
>NC_041220.1:93900710-93968376 GCF_002837175.3 Physeter macrocephalus | reverse complement strand
CAACTATAATCTCTTCAAATATTTTCTCAGTCCCTTTCTTTTTCTCTTCTTCTTCTCGGACCCTTATAGTTCAAATGGTGGTGCATTTAATGTTGCCCCAGAAGTCTCTGAGACTGTCCTCTACTCTTTTTATTCTTTTTTCTTTACTCTGCTCTGTGGTAGTTATTTCCACTATTTTATCTCCCAGGTCATTTTTCCGTTCTTCTGCTTCAGTTTTCTTCTATTGATTCCTCTAGAGAATTTTAAATTTCATTTATTGTGTTGTTCATCATTGTTTGTTTGCTTTTTAGTTCTTCTAGGTCCTTGTTAAACGTTTCTTGTACTTTCTCCATTCCTTTTCCAAGATTTTGGATCATCTTTACTATCATTACTCTGAATTCTTTTTTCAGATAGACCACCTATTTCCTCTTCATTTGTTTGGTCTGGTGAATTTTTATCTTGCTCCTTCATCTGCTGCATATTCCTCTGTCTTCTCATTTTGCTTAACTTATTGTGTTTGGGGTCTTCTTTTCTCAGGCTGCTTTTTCGTAGTTCCCATTGTTTTTGGTGTCTGCCCCCAGTGGGTAAGTTTGGTTCAGTGGGTTGTGTAGGTTTCCTGGTGGAGGGGACTGGATCCTGTGTTTTGGTGGATGAGGTTGGATCTTGTCTTTCTGGTGGCTGCATCTGGTGGTGAGTTTTGGGGTGTCTGTGAACTTAGTATGATTTTAGGCAGCCTCTCTGCTAATGGGTAGGGCTGTGTTCCTGTCTTGCTAATTGTTTGGCATGGGGTGTCCGTCACTGGAGCTTTGCTGGTCATTGAGTGGAGCTGGGTCTTAGAAGCATGTTTTTGGTGGCAATTGGATTCTAGGTTTACAATTATTTTATTTCAGCAGTTTAAAAGTCATTCCATTATCTTCTGGTTTCATCTTTTTCTATAGCTCCTCTTTTGAAATCAGTATGTCTTTTGGTCTCTGGCTTTTAGGTTTTGTGTTTGTCCTTGTTTTTTGACAATTTTACTATGATGTGCTTAGACATTGCTTTATTTTATATTTATTTATCCTGCTTTGGTTTCTCAGAGCTCTTCAAACCTGTGGCTTAATGTCTCATGTTGGTTTTGAAAAATGTTTTTCTTCTTTTTTGTATCTGTTAAAAATGTTTTTGTCCCATTCTCTCTTTTTTCCCCTACTCTGAGACTCAATTTACAAGTATGTTATACATCTTTGCTGTATATTAGATGTCTGGTATGCTCCTTTTTATATTTTACATTTTTTTCTCTATGTCTCAAAATGGATATTTCCTACTGTTTTATCTTCCAATTCTCTACTCCTGTCTTCTATTGTATTTAACCTTCTATTAAAAGCAGCCATTGATCTCTTAATAGCTGCTATTTTCTTTTTTATAACTAGAATTTCCATTTGATTTTTCTCATATATTTAAGTTCAATTTCAATGTTATCCTTCTTTACATTTTTAACACATTAATCTTAGTTATCTTAAAGTGTCTGTTGGATGACTCTAATAAATGTTTCACCCAAGGTTTTTATTTTTTAATTTTCTGTGTTTCTTCTCCTTCTCCTGTTTTTGGTCAATATTGTAAAATAGCTAGCATTCAATTAAATAAATGTCATAAAACAATTTTAAAGGGTCTGATGATGTTATCTTTCAGAGGATTTATTTTTCATCTGGCCAGTAGCTAGAATATGATCATATCACCTTAACCAGTAAAGATCAGTGGCCCTTCCAGGCTCTCAAGAAAATTTGGACTGTTTACCTAGGCTTCACTTCATTACTCTGAATTTCAATTTTATCTCCCAGTCATTAAAAAACTGCTTAATATTTTATTTAGCTTTTCAGTCTCTTAAAAATATCTTCTTGAAATATTGTCTCTCAAATCCTGATTGCCTTGGTTGTTCTCTATATCTTCAAATAACTGTTTTTTCCTTTGTACTTTTTCCAGATTTTATAGTTGGTTCTGGTGAGAGGTTCAGCCTAATATCAGCTATTCCATTAAATCCAGAAGCAGAATTGACTAAGGGACCATGCTTTATTTCTGTATATAGCAAAGACTTAATGTTGGCAAATGCTAGGTATTTGATGTAAATTGATAGAAACAGAATTAACAGATTAACAGAATTTATTATATATGAGTTCTAAACAACTGGATACTCTGAATAATTTACACAGTACTCATTGGAACTGCATTTAATGAATTATGCTTTGATTTTATGCCAACTGTTTACTTTGTTGAACCCTAAAATAAATAGTCCTATAAAAGTATTATGGTATGTACTATTTGACATATTATTGAGGAACTCGTTTATTATGACAGAAGTGTTCTCTCTAGGAGAGCACTCAGAAAACATACTCTTTTGGCCATAGTGCCAAGAATAGGGTTTTTTTGCCGTATTGATTGGTCTTTATTCTGAATTTTCTACGTTGTGTAACTCTCAGGGTTTGGTTTGGTTTTTTTCCATTTAGTTGAGAGGAAACATAGAGGACATAGAGGAAAGTTTGTAGTCTATCCATATGAAATATATGATTTAGCTTTATCCCTCACTACATTTTATTTTCCTGACTTTTTTTCCTACTACACCTAATTTAAATATTTTTGTTTATTTTATGTATTTTTGATTGCAGCCTCAGGTTGCCTTGAAACTAAACAGAGAGGACAAGTAAATTATTTGAATTCTTTACAAAGGGTTTTCTGTAACATATATTCCTTCTCAAAACAGTACTTAGCTATGTTTACATTGGTAAGAAGGCTTTGATAAGTATAACATAGACATATATAATGTATATTTTATAGTCTAAATAGATTTGCAAATTTTATTTAGTTGTTTAATATCCAACAAAATAGTATAAATATTACCTCTGCCACCTTTTTAACAAATAAAGAAACCAAAGTGCAGAATCAATTAGATAGCATGTGAACAAGTTAGAATTTAACCCAAATATCTTGATTTCAATAAAATACAAATAGAAAATAATAAACATAAGTGTTTCCTTTAAAAACCATGCCAAGAACTTAGATGCTTATTCCCATTGTCTTTCTACTTTGCTTTTGTGTGTCTTCAATTAATCAGTACAAATATTTTCTTAAGTATGATAACACAATTTTATTTTAGCTTAGTACTTACAAATCCTTTCTTTGCTTATCACTACACTTTCTGTAAAATAAGAGCTCTTTAATTCACCTTTCATACATTCATGCTTGAAGATACACCTACAAATGGATCAAATTTAATTGAAGTGTGGCCCTTAGCTAGTTCAAATTCCTCGATCAATTCACCTCAGACTCATCTTCTTTCAAGATTAAACGACCCCATTTTTCTTAATCTCTTCTCATATGTTCCATAATCCTTTCCATTCCATTTATCATGTTTGTTGCCCTGTTGTCTCTCCAACTTAGCCATAATGTCCCTCAAATAAGATCTTCTATCAGATGAGCACATGCTTAAAATCTCCTCTTCTACACTCACACTAGGCCAACTAAGAAGCTGCCCTGGTAATTTCAGCTTGCACAGTTATTATGAGCCTCAAGTCTGTGGAATGTTAAATACAGTATTCTAAAGAGGTGGGAACAGGTGACATTTCCTTGTGTCAATATTTTGAGGCAACATGGTACTTTGCCTGAAAAATAAAAAGATGAGTCTTCAAATCCCAACAAAGTAACTGCTTTGCCTATAATATGGATTTTTTGATGTCTGTATTAAAGAGCTACTTTGCAATTTCAGGAGATGATGTCATAATTGTAAATAAATAAATATGGTTTTCCTTTCCCAAAATACGCAGTGACTCTTGACAAGAGTTTATCTATCATTATCAAGGCAATGAGTCTGATGTGAATTCAGGGTCTTTGCAATAATGGACCAAATTCATCATAAGATAGTATTTGCTTAAAAAAATTAAGTAAGCAAGAAAAAGCAAATGTTACCTAAAAAAGTTAGTCTGCAGTTCTCTGAGGCACCTCGAAAAAGAAAGAAACACTGGTGTAAGAAACATCAATTACAGAAGCCCCTGAGTGATAAACAGCTACTTTCATGCAAGTAGTAATTACTGTCTCCTGGAGCTGACCCAGAGAATCTCTGTAGGGAGCAAATGTAATAGTGTAGTTGGAGCCATATGCCATGGGCATCTCTATGCTCTGATGGAGAGGACTCATTTGGGAATGAGTTGGAAGAAGTCATGTGTGTTTATGCAAAACAATCTTGCCATTCTCTTATAAAGAGCTCAAATGCTATATTCAGATTCTTAAGGGAAAGGCAGAGTGGCAAGACCAGAAGTTGGGCAAAGCAGTTCACTGGTTAGATTTTGAGAGCAAGCACTCAACTAAAACAGGCATGGAGAGCATATCTAAAAGGCCTGGAATATTTGCTGCCAATAGTGCTGAGCATTTCAAATGCATTTGGCAGTTTCAACACTTGGAAGTCAAAAGAGTAACTACTTTTGTGTTGTTTAGTGGTAAATGATATAGCACCAGTTTTCCTAGTTTAGGGGAAAATGATAATTTGTTGGCCCTGGCAACTGAAAATTTTGATCATATTCTGGCTTCAGACGCAGATGGATCCACAGGAGATCAGTGATATCCTCAGGACTCAATCTTTATCCATCTCTGAACTATGTTTTCCTCTGTATTTGTTCCACTGTCAGGCAGAGTCTTCATTCATGATGGCAAGATAGCTGCCAGCAACTCCAAGGTTATATTTCTATCCTATCCTCTCAGCCATGTCAGTAGAAAAAATGTGTTTCTTTCCCAATAGTTTTAAAAGAAATCCAGAATGAGTCTTATTGACTCAGATTGTTTCATAACTCCATCTCCAGACCAATCACCCTGGCCAGAGGAATATGATTCTCTGATTGGTCAGACATGGGTCACTTCTACTGCCTCACTCACAGTGCCCCCCTTGGAGTTAAGAGCAAGATTAGCCCTCTCTCCCAACAATTGCATATGCTGAAAGGGGCTAACTGGTGTTTCTCCAAAGGAAAACCATAGTGTTGTATCAGAAGAAGAAATACATTTTTTTAAAAAGTCAGGTGTTTAATTCTCCATAGAATTAAAAGCGAAAGAGCTATTCTGGAAAACCCCATAGGACTATAAAAAGTAGACAGTGGCATTCCTCTCACATTTAAATATGTACTTATGTATATTTCTGACTACTACAACTGCCCCAGAGATGTTTAAAACACTACTGGGAACAGAAATCCCTTTAGTCATGTGAAGTTGGCTTTATATCTCTCAAAAGACATGAGATCAGTTATTCCAACCCTAGAAATCACTCATTTTTTTAATTGTTGTTGCTGTTTGTTTGTTTGTTTGCTTGTTATAAGGTATGAGAACACTCTGCTAAGTGCTTTACAAACATTAACCCATTTAATTGTTAAAACAGTCCCATTTAATTATAATTTAATTATTCTTCTTTCCCTGTTATTAAAACAGTCCTGAGAAGTATTATTGACAGTTATTTACACATGAGAAAACTTGGTCACAGAAGGTTGAATGACTTGTGGTTCCACAGCCATTGATGGCAAGACTGGGATTGAGACACAAATTTCTTAGACCTTCTCTCTGCATAATGCTCATTCCCATTCTAAGTTAGCAATACCATTTGAAAAGCAGGAAAAGTGAATTCTAATTTTATTGTGAAGTAGAAAGCTATTTTACAATCATCGTATACAACACTTCAAATCCTTGTCTTTCCATAGTTTGTAACTCTTATACAGCCACTTGAAGGGAACTGAGAGTCATTCAGAGCTCCATAGATTTAGGTTTTATACAGTTTGGCAGCCATTTCTGCAGTATGGCAGGTGATTGTATGTCCAAAGCAGTTGGAGATTTATGAGTTCAAAACTCATTTCTACCACTTTCTAGATGTATGAATTTAAATAGGGGTTTTTAAGCTCTGTTTTCAATTATTTTCCCAAATATTAAATAGGTCTGATATTTGTCCCTCCTTCATGATATTTGTCCCTCCTTCATTATATTTGTCCCTCCTTCCAATAGCTATTTTGAGGATTAAATGAATTATACATGAAAATTCCTTAGAACAGTCCCTTGTACACAAGATGCACTCAACACATTTAGTTTTATTATTATTGTTACTGCTCCTGTTATTGTTGTTGAAAGTAACCGCCATAACATAATTACCAAGAACTAAACAAATCAGGAAGCAGAGCCTATGCTTAATAAAAAGCCTATGTGGTTAATAAAAAGATAAATATAAAGCAATTATTTTTCTGTGATTTTCAAAGCACTAGTGGAGCTTGAAATATACAAATCCAAATATATACACGGGGAATTGATGACTACAATTTATTCTCCAGTCATCAAGAATGGATTCTCAGCAGGAAAGGAAGATGAACAACTAAATGAACAAAAGAATCAACCATTCAAATGGCATCAGCTCTGGGAATTTGTCTAGTTACTTCCTGAAACTTTGGACACCACATTTGCTCCTTTGAGATCATCATATCTATGCCCAGTCCCTTATGGAGGCTTCAATAAAATACTGTGATAGTTTGTGCTATATAGTGGGTACCCAGCACAGTGTGGAGATTAACTTGGATACTCATGGATGCAGGATTCTGTCTGATTTTAATTACCCTAAGTTATATTCTTTCTACTAGTACTGTGTTTCAAAATTAATGCAAATACAGTTTCCAGGTCAGTAAACTAAAATTCAGAAAGATTCTACCTTATTTAAAATATTTTTTTAAAGCTATTAAGTGACTCTAAAGTACATCATCATTTCTTTCCAATACAACCTGTTCTAAATGTTTCTGTTTTGGCTAGCAATTTCAGCTGGTCTGTGTGGTTTATTGGTTGGAAGGAGCCAAATCCTTATCCCCGAATTTTGCCATAAACTCCACACAGTGTCTTTCACAAACATTAATACGTTTCATTCCATAGAGTCATCCAGATCATGCAATCCAAGCAGCAGGGCCACTTGCATGGAGCCATAAACTTCCACAGAGCCATTTTCTCCTCTGGGCCCCATCAAATATGTCTGACTTTTGGGTCATTCAGGGTATGGAATAGAGCAATATTTCCAAGTGTGGTACTGGCTTTCTCCAGAACCTGAAAACTTCTATGAGATATCGTGCTTCCTTCATCACCAAGTGAGATAGAAAATACAATCATCTGTCCTTTAGTTTGGAAGGTATGTCACAGCATGTCCCAAACCACTGGAATCCTAAAACTTTCACTGATGTATCTTCATCGTGTTATCTCCTATTTTCTCGAGGGCATGTGTCTTACTGAGGCCTCTCATCTACTTGCCACATCTAGCTCATTCATGCCAGTTAGCATGATGACATTATAGATTGGACCATGGGATGCTCTGAGGTATGTCAAGAGAGTCCAGCTTTCCTCAGTCTATATTTTGACAGAACATGGGAGAATTTTCACATAGCTCTGGGGCATGACTATAAATGCTTACTGTTTTGGGTTTTTTTTATTTGAAGGTAAACTTCTTTTGATCCACCCTTTTGATAGGGATGGGAAAAAATTATTCAGCAGATCAATAGCTGAATACCATGTACTTGAGGCTATTTTTATCTGTTCTAGCAAATATACCACATCTGGCACTATATCTGCAATTGAGATACTATTCAATTGAGTTGGCAGTAACCTACTATTATCTTTCAGAATTCATCTGACTTTTATAAGGTAGAGACTGGTGAATCAAATGGAGATATGATAGGATGCACTACCCTATATTCTTTAGGTTTTTAGGTAGCATTAATTTCTGTCATTTTCCTGATTTTTTTTTCTAGCTGTCTTAGCAAGAGAGAAAGTATCAGTTTCAGAGGTTTCGCTTGGCCTTCCTAACTACTGTGGCTCTTATTCCACAATAAAGGAATCAAAATGAGCATATCTATGTCAATTATTTATTCAGAGGCTGGGGAACAACCACTGGGTGGGTCCTTGGACCCATTGGACACACTGTGAGCCAGACCTGGGCCAGAACATCATTTATTACTTTGCCATATACTTCCACTTTACCAGAGGAGTCATGAAACCTGGATATTAACTCGAATCCTCCCTTCTTGAAATATTTTGGATATTCTTCTTTCCCTGTTGTAAATGTCTGAAGGCCCCTTTGGGAAGTACTGCGGAAATATTACCCTATATTTGACCTGGCTTTCTAGGATCTTTTCTTCTGACGATCTGGCCTCTCTTTCAGTCAATGGATTCCAGGTGTGAAAATTGGCTTCTATTTAGAAGCTGAACATGAGATAATGACTTTCATTGGGTAGCTATTCTCAGTCTCCTGATCGTTCCGACTTGGTATTTTTTTGTTAGTAAAGACTGTGCAGTATGCTTTTAGCTATTGTTCTGGACATAATCTTCATAGATACCTACAGGTCAGGACTTCCTGGATGCCACTCCAGCCCTGCTGTTCATTTTGATGGTTAAACCCCCTTGCCTTCTGAGAATTAAGCACTGCCACCTAGCCTCTTTTATTTGAAACCCTATCATTTCCAATGCTATAAGGAGCCAATTGTGTAATATCTCCCAATGTCAAGGGATGATATCATCTCAGAGGAAAACCATCACTGAGTTTCTCAGTGATGTTGACACCCTTTTAACCAGTGAACTCTTTATTAATTTGGCAAACAAAATGTTCTCTGGGCTCCCCCATGGAACATGACTACCCAGTGGGGTTTTCAGGTTTACACCCACTCTCATATGCCTACTTTTTGGAGCTTTCTGAGCTCCTCTTCCATGGTATGGCAAGAGTTACAGTATTTCCACTTCATTTAATGTGCATCATAACTGTCTCCAAGCTCCTAAGAGCCCTCCTAACAGATGTTAGCACAGCCCCCTGTACCCTTATCAGAGTGTTAAATTCCACGCCCCCAGAAGTATGCTCACATACAATACAGCATTTACAATCAGGTCAATCTGATTTCAGACTCAGTGTTCTTTGATTCATTTCCCCTCTGTTAAAAAGATTTTCATTTTTTCTAATTTAAATAGGTAATAAGCAGTTTACCATCCTTCTCTCAGAGTGGACCCATGTTGTTTTTTAACAGAAGGTCCTAAAATACATGCTGGTGAATCCTGATCAATAATGAAGAAGGAACAATGAGTGTGAAAACTCAATTTCCTAGCTAATTTCTGTGAATTTCCCTCATATACATACAGGAAAATATATTTAATACAATTAAAAGAACTTTTATTTTTGTAAGATTCAATAGATTCCTCCTAACAGAATATTTGAAATAAATATGAATCTATTTTTCTCATTTTGTTCACTGGTCAATATCAAGCATCTAAGGCAGTGCCTGGCACATACTACTTTCCCAACAAATATTTGGTAATGAATGACCATTAGGAAATAATACACGCTTATACGTTTGTGTGTGTGTGTGAACATATATAGTTTTAAGATATCATTTTAATACAATCAAATAGATGTTTATTTAAAAATATTTAAGCAACGTAGATATCTCTAGTAAAACGTGAAAGTTGTATTTCACCCTCAACTTAATGTATTTAATTCATTCATTTAGCAAATAGCGAATCTTCTATGTGACAATGACTATGCTATGTGCAAGAGCTATAACATTTAGCAAAAATAGAATGATCCTCCTCAGAGTAACCACTGTTACCATACTGGTGTTTATCCTTCCAGATATTTTCTTGTCTATTTTTATATACAAAAACACCCACATATACACACACATTCACATGCCAAACAAACATTTTTTTAACATAAATGAAACTGCCCTGTATATATGATTACGTAACAAGAATTTCAGGTTAACATAAGGTGTTTTAAACTTCTTTACTTCATGGCAAACATACAAAATGATAATATTTGTACACTGTACTAGGATAAACGGTTTATAACTTAACATATAATGGACATTTCTTTTGTTAAAGTAACGCTTTGGTTACCTAATACTGAATCATGAAATATTCTTTTAATAAGTTACTGGATCTAGTTTGCTAAATTTCAATCTAGAATTTATATATATATATTTTTTCTGTATGTTTATATTTATATGTAACTGTGATTGGACAGTAGTTTTCTTTCACCTCTTTTAAAATCTGTATTTTTCCAGAATTGCTGTAAGGATTATGGTAGCTTTATAGAATGAGTTGAGAAGCTCTGCGTTTTATCCTAAGAGCTGGGATCATTTTTTACATAAATAAAGGATTTATTTGCTCATAACACATTGATGACTCTCTTATGTAAAACTGTCTTGGTTTATTGCCCTTGGTGTGGGTAGAGGGTTACCATGAGATCTTGACTATTTTTCAAATTTTTTCTCTGATTTTTCAGTCTGTTAAGATTATTTTCCTCCATTTGAATCAATTTGGTCATTTATATTTTTCCAGGAAAATCAGCCATTCCATCTCAATTTTAAAATTCTATTTATTAAAATTTTTCTCTGTAGCTTATGTCAACTTTCTGATTTAAAGTGAATTTGTTTGTGATTTCCTTCTTTTATTCTCTCCCCTCAATGACAGGACTGGCTGACTGCTGAACTGATTGGAGTGGGCTTATGGACAAGCTGACTTCCCTTACAGCTAGTGAATCGATCAAAACAGGTATGAAGTTTGCCCCCTCTTTAATTACCAGAGAAAGATGACTTTACTCTGGACGAGAAACTTGTCAATGACTTTCACACTTTGAATAGTGGGTGGAGCTGCCTTTCCTTTTTCCATTATTATTATTATTACTTTTATTCTTTCAGATCTACTATGAAGGTCTGAAATCATAGCATCCTCTGACTGGCTTACCCTCATCAAGGTAGCCCTCATCAGAAATACCTCTTACTTTCAGCTAAGAGCCATGTGCTAAAAAGGGCCAATGTTATACTCTAGAGGAAGCATAGCTGGACCAACTCTTCCATAGTTAAGCCTTAATTCCTCCCCACATCATCACCTTACTGACCACTCATGCTCTTTCTGCACCTTCTGAGCTAAGTTTTCTCCTGATCCAAATGGGCAAGAACTGCTCTTACCTCCATAGTTATGATTTTCTCTGTTCTAATTTCTATGACAATTTGATTCCACATGCTTTCTAGCTTCCAGAAGTTTTCAAAATTTCTATTTCGCTGATAGCATCGCTTCCTCTGTTAGGACATTGTACAAGTTTTACAGTGTTTACCTCACCCTTGCAAATAGTAATGAAATGAATGGTCCTTTTGCCATTTTGATGGATTGCAAAAAGAAAATTCTTGGGAAGCTAGACAGGTGACATTTGTATCATATTTGCTGACTAAATATATCTATTCATGTGAGAATTATAAAGAATTTTATAGTTGTACTTATACAACTATAGAATGTATAAATTAAGAGTTACGAAGTAATTTAAAGTTGTATATGACGTGGTCTTTCCTTTTGAAGAGTTATTTTCAAAATCATCTGTGTTCTAGCAAAATCTGTAACAGCTTGATGTGGACCTGTTTCTGAGATGGTGATTGGAAAGCATTTCCACCAACATGCAAAGAGTTTCCAGTATCTGTCAGCACTGTCTGATTGTCAAGTATATGCATCTTTCACCACCTAGATTCCTGCTCACGATAAGTGACATGTGGACTTTTAGTGCTTCCTGCACCAGGGACTGTCTTTCCAACTCGGATTGTGAAGTCCTTTCAGAATTCGGCAGCATTACTCATCTTGATTATGCCACCAGTCTCTTTGATGGGAGGTTCACCCACTACCTTTAAGAATAAGGATGTGATTTAAGGTTTAACTTCAAACATTTAAGGCACTTAAGATGCCAGGTCCAATTTATTTACAGCTTCTGATCGATGTCTACTTTCTGTGTGGAGCATGAACTGAAGATCAGGATTACTTCCGTCAGGCCACTCGCCATCCCTATGTACATGTGAAGCCAGGACCCCTCTCCAGAATTGCCTGGTGCCACAGTCATCTTTTGGCATCATATCTAAGCAAGATTTTTGAGTTTTTACTCTTTGGACTTTTAATGGTCTAACTGGAGAGCTGTTTGGACAGCATACGCAGGAACAGTGTTAAAAATGGCGCCCCTTTAGAAAATTGAGTGCATACTTGCCAGTATAAAAGCCAAACTTGTATTAAGTTTTTAAAACAATTTTACTTAATCTGGTTTGGGGGCACCGAAATATGTAAACCAAAGTTGTTCATTGGGGTGGAAGGCTATCTCTTATTGAATAATGTTGCTTGTATTTTATTTATGATTTTTGCTTGATTTATAATGTTTTAATAT
Organism: Physeter macrocephalus; assembly: GCF_002837175.3. Taxonomy (NCBI): domain Eukaryota; kingdom Metazoa; phylum Chordata; class Mammalia; order Artiodactyla; family Physeteridae; genus Physeter; species Physeter macrocephalus. The sequence continues at coordinate 93,956,192 of NC_041220.1, read as the reverse complement.
AATCTCCTTGGAGAGAAAGCATGGTCCTTTGTAGTGGCATGATGACTAGGCAAGGAGATATGTGACATGACTTTTAATCCTCAATCTGTCACTAAGAATTGTCTGACCTTTGTTATCTCACCTATCTGGACATGAGCTTCCACAGCTCTGAAACAATCTTTACGTTTCCTCTCATTGCTAAGAATCTATTTTGTATGCTACTGATTGTTTTTTGTTTTATGATTAGGCTCTGAGAAAATTATGAAAATCCCCATACAAGTAAATAGACAATCATAATAATGACAAAAACAAAAATTAGAATCCACAACTTCATTTTTTCCCTCTAGCAAGTCTGTAGTTATTCCAGTATTGTCTACAGGTATCTGATTTTACTGGAGTGCCATATTTAAGCATTCATTATCAACTCATGCAATCAGACTTAAGTGCACCTAAGTACACCATCTGTCTTTTTCTTTCTTATATATTCCTCTGTAGTCACACACAGATATCTGCTATTCTAGTAGTGTCTAGAGCCTATTATAGCTGCACCAGTTACAGTGTAATCAGCAAAGAAGGCATTCCCTTTCCAAGTCCTGATTTTCAGAATTTAACTGCACCAACATTTATAATGGCTCTACCCTTAATGTGATACATTCACGATTTTCTACACAGGTGTGTGTGTGTGTGTGTGTGTCTGTGTGTGTGTGTGTGTGTGTGTGTGTGTGTGCCTTTTTCCCCAAAGTTCCAAAGGCAAAGTCTATCTTTGGAGGAACTGTTCAAAGCTTGGACCTCTTTTCAAAAAGGCAAAGCATGACAGAAAATGTTTTGCAAATCCAAGAGGTTTCTGGTCAGTCTGTACCATCATGCAAACCATTTCAAGACTACAATGCAGGCAGAGAGTGGTTCGGAGGCTGTCGGCTGTTCCATCACTATAATCCCTGAGGCCAGAGCCTGGTCCTTTAAATTGGGTTCTACAGTCACATTATTCGAACAGTGTGCCTGATCTTGGCCCAAAGAGGCTCAGTTCATCCTCTGAAAAGCAAACTGGAACACAACTTTTCAACATATCAGTGATTACTTGATGGCAGTGGGACCCAAAGGTACAGAGTAGGGACTCTCAGTGGTAGGTCTTGCATTTTGGCAACATAAGCATGTAAATGAATAGGACACAGGATGAGGATTGAGGCCTTTTGGAAACCAATAAGATCCTGAGGTTGCATTCTGGAATAATCAAGTACACATTGAAATGAAATGCCCCTAAGTATGCTGACTCTTGTCACTCAGTTCTTATATTATATATTTTATGGTCTCTTGGGACCTTTGAAATCATTCCACCTTCATTGTAGTTCCCATCCCTGCCATTTATGAATTGTGTGGTTTTAAGCTGGTTGCTTAACCTTCATTAGCCCTGGTAGCCTCATAGGTGGGATGGGGATTATAATACCCATTGTTCATAGCTTTTGCGAAGATCAGCAAGACAAAGCACAGTGTGCCAAAGGTATGCTTAGCACTGCATAAATGAGAGAAGAAAAAATAATACTATAAGGCACTTACTATATTCCAGGCTCTATTCAAATAGCTTTCATAGGTTATCTCCGTTAACCCTCACAATAACTAAGAGGTCAACGCTATTAGTATCTCCATGATAGATGAGAAATTTGCAGAGAGGTTAAGTAAGCACCTGAGTACATTCAGCTTGTTCTTGACGGAATCAATAACTGAACCCAGAAGTCTGATTTCCTAGTCCACACTCTCATCTACTACCCCGTACTTCCTTGAAGAAAATCAAGCAGCTAGCCAGCTGGCCACCCAGATTGCCCAATGCACAAGTATGCTAAAAAATATTGTTTATTACCTGACCTGTCCACAGTTCCCAGGGGTTCACATTGCCTCTCCTGGCCTCAGCTGGTTGAACCACTAGATGACCTGGCTCAAGAATTGTCCATCCAGAAACAAGCCAGCAAGTGATGATTTGGCCAAATGCAAAAAGTGGGGCAAATAAGATTTTCTCACTAAGGAACTTGAATGACAAAAGCATGGAGAGAATTTGTCCTTAAGCAATGAGAATAAGAGTTGAGACAAGAGACCAGGGTGGATGAAATTTGTCATGGTAATATCAGTTTTATGAGCCCACATTGACTGCACTATGATACTTTTAAATACCAAAACACTGGTCTCTTTCTTCCATGATGTCATTATTTTACCATTTATAAAAAATCTGAAACCTGAATAATTTAAAACTTTAGAAGTTACACAAAAAGACTGATGGAACCAAGCAGTACTCTGAAAGTGTTCTAACTGTATTTCTCCCTTGTTTAAAATCTTTCCCCAGTATTTTATTGATGTTTCCAATTCTTCTTTCTAAGGTGATCATCTTCTCATATGTTTAGTAATCATTTTCATACCAGGAAGGACCAATTTGGGTTCGTTGTTACTTCTGCAGGCCCTGATAGGTTTGGCTTAGAGTGGTAGCCGTTACTTTAAGGAAAATAGTAGGAGGGTGAGGTAAGGGGATTGGGAGAGAAGAGGACAGGGAAAAGGTGGGGAGGGTCTCCGAGGCCCAATTTCTAGCTACTTCCCTAGAGCCTAACCATCTCCCTTCTTCACTTGTGTGGGTCCCTCTTTTCCCCCTGCTCCTTTATCCTCCTCATAAGACCAAGTTCATTTCTTAGGATCTCATCACTGCCATCCCTCCAGCACCATGGACACTCTTATTTATCTTAACAAAGGTTATATTTCCCAACCATCTGCCTCGGGGATACTCTAGCCAAAAGGCCCGAATAACCTTAATTTTCTCTCAAGTAGAACAGAGTCTGATATACAATGTAGAACCATATTGCTCAATGCAGTAGCCTCCAACCATAAGTGGCTATTGAACATTTGAAACGTGGCTAGTCCAAATTGAGGTCTGCCATAAGTGTAAAGTACATGCTGGATTTCGAAAACTTCATAGAAAAAAAAGGAATAAAAATATACCTCACTACCTTTATATTGACTATCTGTTGAAAAAAATACTTTGGAGTATTTTTTAAAATAAAACGCAGTATTAAAAAATACAGTATTGGTATTAATTTCATATGTTAATGTGCTTCTTTTTACTTTTTTAATGTGACTCCTAAAAAAATTATAATTATATATATGTCTTTTATTATATTTATGTTGGTGTAGAAGTTGACAGCAATCATATTTCACTTTTTATTAAAAATATTGGCATTAATACTGGTGTTAATACAGCTATTTGGAAATTACATGAAATAAGGATTAAAATGCTATGATGGTGATTTTGCTTTATAACAATCTCTGTGAGGTATTATAGGCAAATCAAAATTATGAGAAACGGGCTTCAGTGGTGGCGCAGTGATTGGGAGTCCGCCTGCTGATGCAGGGCACGCGGGTGCGTGCCCCGGTCCGGGAGGATCCCACTTGCCGCGGGGCGGCTGGGCCCGTGAGCCATGGCCGCTGGGCCTGTGCGTCCGGAGCCTGTGTTCCGCAACAGGAGAGGCCACAGCAGTGAGAGGCCCGCGTACCACCAAAAAAAAAAAAAAAAAAAAAAATTATGAGAAACGAGTCAGTAGAAGCTCTGAAGAAGGGAAAATATAGAGAACAAGTAGAGGATCAGGAGCCTGAATTGCAAAAAGAATAGATAACAGAATAGAAACGAGCTCAGGAGAGGGAGAATGACTGATAATACTGCCTCCCAAGCAAAGGGCAGACATCCCCAACTCCAGCTCTTAGGTCCTTACTGGCATCTGGAGTCAACCTTTTCTTTCTTTCTGAGGCTGGGTAGCTTCACAGGAAGCCATGTATTCTGGGAGGCAAAATTTCCTTGTCTTTATGAAGCACCTTCAACGTACAAAGCATCTTTCTTTTGCTTGGGGACGTAATAGTGAGCAGGTCTATTATGTACTATTATTTTACGTAATAGTAAAAACAGGTCTTTGTTTACACTTTGAGAGCAAGAAACTAATATTATAGAAATAATCAGTGTTTAAGAACTGTGAAACAATATCTAAGCAAGAAAAATGGATGCAGTGAGAAGATCTCTAAAGACTAGAAAACAGGTGGATGCCACAGAGGGTTTTTGTCAGGAGATGGCTACTCCTTATTCAGAAAGTGATAGGTGAGCTGAGATGCAGAATGTGAGAAAGAGCCAGTCATGCAAAAAGTCTGGAATAGGGAGAGAAAAGGGAGAACATTCCAGGAGGAAGGAACAGCAGGTGCAATGTCCCGAAGGCAGAAAGATTTTTACTTTATTGGAGAAACAGTGTGATTGTGATTAGAGGGAAAGAGAGTGGTATGAGATAAGATGAAAGAGTCAGACAAGGGACCAAGTCATGTACACAATTTGGGTTTTATTTGCACTGGAAAGCCACTGAAGGGTTTTAAGCTGTGGAATGACATGACCAATTAGGCATCCATTGCAGTGGTCCAAGCAAGATGTGATAGAAGATTGGCTTTGAATAATCCCTGGTACCTTTGAATCAACAGAATGTAGGATTAAGTCATCTGTATGGGATTTATTTGTCAAGAAATAATAATATTCAGCTGGTTTTTTAATATGCTCCATTCTATTTTTATCAATAACAAAATTTATATATATTCTTTGAAACAAACTTTGAAAATATGAATAAGCACAAAAAAAATCACCCATATTTCTGCCACCCTGTAAGCATGGTTGACATCTTAGAGTGTATGGTTCAATACATTTCTAACATCTAGGTGTTTGTGTATACACAGAAATAGGATCATATTTATATATTTTTCAGAAGTTTTTTAAAACTTATACTGGGGATGTACTTCTATATCATTAAATATTCTACAAAATCATAGACTGTGTGGCAATTCAAGTGTATGTATGTTAGAGAATTGATCTGATACACTATACTTAGGGATTTAATTTGCTTCCAAGTTATTACTAGTATTATTTTAATTTTTTAATAGTATAACAAAATGTGATTATTGCCATCTTTATAAATAAATATTTGTGTTTACCCTGAATTATTTCCAAATGATAAATTCCAAACATGTAATTATATCCTAATTTAAACTATTTCCACATTTTCAATGCATAATGTATATGGTAATGTATCCTTATTCCAGTTTCCCAGGACTTTTGGACACAATGGATACGATAATTTTAAAATGTTTTGCCTATTTAATAGGCAATTAATAATACACCTTATTATTTTGTTTAAAGTACATATTTTAAATTTGTTTTTCTGTCTAGTAAGGTCGAATATGTTTTTCTTTTGCTTATTGGCCAATTTACCTATAGTCTCTCAAAATTGTTTATTCATATCCATTTTGCTATGGGGGTCCTCATTTAGCTTGGCCTTAAAATAAATAAAAGGATAGAGAAATTGTTGTTGAGATGTTATTTCTGAATCATGAAGTTAATCAGGAAAACATTCTATTAAGTAACAGCACAGCTAATGCCAAGTAATCCCTGCCAAAGTGATAGTGACAGACACTGAAAAGATTCCACCTACAAGGAAATGGTTCAACACAAAGTTTCCTTCTATTCGATAATGTTCGCTGAGAAAATTCTCAGAAGATTTTGAGGATTCCAAAATACTATTTATGTCATATTTTATGTCTCTTATTTACAGGAAGCTTCACTTACTATCTACTCAGCTTGTTCAGGGTTCTGATTGCCCTGAAAAACAGCTCAAAGTGAAATGTCCTAAGTTAGAGAAAGTCGAGTAGGTAGTGAGAAAAAGATGTATATCCTACCAGGTGAAAAACCTAAGAGGATCTGTTTGAGGGGTGATAATTTAAAACTGGTTATTTTTCTAACTAAACAAATGACTCCAAGAAACTTTCCAGAAATATCCATATGGGTCAGAGCTTAGAACCATACCTAGTTTCTTGGCCATTTAGTATTTTTCACACAAAACAAATCGTTTCATCTAAGAGGCCAATGCTAGTACTTTAAGCTCCAAATAAAGGACGTTTACTTCACCTGAGTGCACATATTACTCCAGTGAACAGTTTCATAAATGATCTCAGACAAGACGTAGCAGAGCTCAGTTGAAAGGTTAGGAGATTAAGAGACTAAAGACTCGGATTCATGTCCTGGCTTCTTCAGCTTCTAACTTGTCTTCTTGGGGGAGGCACTTTAACAAAGACTCAGTTAATTTTTCTATAAGCTGTATTTATTCTGTAAAATAAATTAAGATATGTAAACTTACTATCAACTGCAGAAGGTTTCTATAAACACAGGATGTTTTTGGCCCTGGAGTGACAAACCCAAACATCTTCAAGGGGTAGGCTGTCTTCTAACTGCACGCAGTGGATCCATTGGGCCCTGGTTATCTTCTAGTTCCATAGGATTGCTGCCATCGTGGCAAAAAAAGCCAGGTGTTGTCTGATATTTCCTTTTTTTTTCCAAAAAGACCCTTATAAATCCTGATGAGTGTGTAAAATCTCCATCTTTAAGTATTGACAGCTGATTAAAATATATTTCAAAATGATTTTGTTGGCCAATCAAATCATACTGGCTACTCGTTTTACAAACTGTTTTATTGTCTCCAATTTACACTGCTGCTAAAGCCCCTCAAACCTCCATGTTAGCATCTTTAGTTTCAGAGTATTTATTGTACTGAGTGTATCAAATGCAGTCCAATCTTGTAGTAACCAATTATATGTAATTATTTCCACAATGAGGGTTTTTCTCTTCAGGTGGCCAATTACTTCCTATCAAATTATCACTGAAAACCATTATTTTCATTTCCATTTGTAGACATTTCAAGACTTTATTTTCTATTCGGTGCAAGTAAATGAAAAGGAAATAATAACAGCCAATGCAATTATGACTGTGATCTTATCTGTCTGGATTGATTAGAAGTCCGTACTCTAATCATGCAAACTCTTTATTAATGTTAAGTTTATTAAAACCTAGGTTCAGATTTAGTTTTTTCTTTAAAGATTCCATTCATTTTATCTTTTTATTTTATAAGATGGCAGGGAAGGCAGGATAGAGAAACCAAAGGAAAGCCTAGTTACCAAAGGGAACTAGTCTTTCCAGGAATTTGGCTTCACCACACTGATCTGCTTTAAAACCCTTTCTCCATTTATCAAAACTCTGTCTCTGGTGAATTACAGTGGAGTGTTGCTAATTCATACTAATGACTGGGATACCCAGTGCAGATTATTGAATTCTGAGAATTAGCAAGTGAGCAAAGAAGGTGAAAAAAATGACAATAAATGGAGGCCACTGCATCACAAAAGGGTCCTTTGTTCCTTTGTTTTCTTAATTATAAGCCAGCTTTTAATTAATTAGGTTAATGTATCATTGATACTAGCACAAATTATGTCCCTAGAGTTTTCCAACTTTAAAAATTAGTTAAAAATTAGGTGTAAGTTTATTTGGCAGTGGGTTGAAATAAAGTATTGACAGAAGAGCAAGGCTAGATTTAAATTGGTATTAAATTCACAAAATTTCCACTTACTGTAATATTCTTTTTTTTTTCCAGGCTTGGCATCAGTCATTGGTATTAACTATGCTTTTTGATTAGACCAGTACTCTAGGGAAGGGCTACCCGCTGTTGAACACTTACCTGCTTAAAGAAATGGCAGCTGGAGGGCTTCCCTGGTGGTGCAGTGGTTGAGAGTCCGCCTGCCGATGCAGGGGACACGGGTTTGTGCCCCGGTCCGGGAAGATCCCACATGCCACCAAGCGGCTAGGCCCATGAGCCATGGCTGCTGAGCCTGCGCTTCCGGAGCAAAAGGAGAAAGTTTGGGTAGAATTTCATAAAAATATAATTAACTTCTTTTGAATGTTAAGCATTGGAGAGCTCCTTATGCAGAGGTGATGAAAATGCAGATCAGAGAAAGAGAATGAGGTTCCACAGAGAGGACCCAGTTTCATGCTCTGTTCAATCTACCTCCTTGGATGCTGGAAGATGCCCCACCCCTCTTCTCACATTTTGTTATTTACAATTTATTTATTCTTTTAATGAATCGGCTATGAGACCGGGGTGTGAATTTGTTTTCTGCTCACGCTATGCCCACACTGCTTAGCAATGTTCACTAGCAAATCATAATCACTCAGTAAACATGCATTCGGGACTGAATGCTTATATGATAGCATGAAGAGTCCCAGGATCTAATAACAGAGCTGTGGACCTTTCCTTTAGAGAGCTCACATGCCTGAGAAGGAAAAAAAAAAAGTAAGCAGATCAGTAGGATGTTTGTATACATTTCTAGAGAGTAGACTGTTTCTATGATAGAGGGTAAGCTCAGATTGCCATGAAAGCACAGAGTAAGTGAAGCAAAGTTGGTTATGCAAGATATTAAAGGTTATGCAAGGCCTCCAGAGCGAAATGGGAATAAAGAATGAGGAAGAGTGAGTTAGATGCAGAAGGCTGGAAAAATGTTTAGGGAGCTTCACGCAGTTCATTCTGGAGAGCAGGGTAGAAAAGTAACTAGGAGCTAGACAGGAAAGAGTTCATAAAGAAGTTGGGATGCCACGTGAGCTACTTCAGTTTCATTTGTCATCAGGAGCAGAATCAAAGATGGACCAAAGGGGACAATGCTCACCCAATGAGCAGATTGGCAATAACCCAGCTGAGATTTGGCAAGGGCCTCATGGGATCAGTTGTTGCTACCCTGAACATCTTTCCTCGTGGTACACAGGATGTCTAGAAAACTACCCTTCCCCCTACTTTTAGCGTGCAGTGTGAGTGAGATGACTTCATCCTCAGCTGCAAGGGTGTTTCTTAATGAACGCAAGGGAATCCGCAAAGCCCACTCACTTGGCCATAGTCATCGGATTGGGACTAGGCATGTGACTCAAGTGGAACAAATGTGGCCAGAGACTATCTGGGCTGGGCTTTCGTTTGTTTGTTTGTCTGTTTGCTTTTGTTTGTTTTTCTGCTTTAAGAGTAGTTTAGTAAGAGTGACATGCTATTTTTTTTAAATTTTGTTGGAGTATAGTTGATTTACAATGCTGTGTTAGTTTCAGGTGTACAGGAAAGTGATTGCTATACATATACATACATTCATTCTTTTTTAGATGCTTTTCTCATATAGATCATCACAAAATATTGAGTAAAGTTCCCTGTGCTATACAGTAGGTCCTTGTTAGTTATCTATCTTATATATAGTAGTGTGGGCTGGGCTTTTGGAAGAGAATCTCCTTTGCTCTTTTGAGAAAACTACTAGGAATACAGATTGTTCTGACTTATGATGGTTTGACTTATTTTTTGACTACGATGGTGCGGAAGTGATACACATTCAGTAGAAACCTAGAAAACCTTGAATTTGTATCTATTCCCCACTTAGGAATATGTGGTAGAGTCCTCTCTTGTGATGCTGAGGATCACCGGAATAAATAACCAACACACTCGCAACCGTTCTGTACCCAGGCAACCATTCTGTTTTCCACGTTCAGCAGAGTAGTCAACAAATTACATGAGCTATTCCACACTTTATTATAAAATAGGCTTTGTCCTAAAGGATTTTGCCCAACTGGAGGTTACTGCGAGTGTTCTGAGCACATTTAAGGCAGGCCAGGCTAAGCTAACATGTTTGCTAAGTTAGGTGTGTTAAATATATTTTCAACTTGGGATATTTTCAACTTATGTTGAGTGTATCGCGACGTAACCTCCACGGTAAGTCAAGGAAGATCTGTGGTATTCTCTCTTCCGTGACCAAGCAAAGCAGCCTGGACACTATTGGCTACCAAATTGTGAACAGAAAGAAAATCAACCTTTAGATTAAGCCAACACTTCAGAAAGCAAATGTGGAGAACCAACTGTACCAAACCCCACTTTAAGTCTACTCTAACTTGGGGTCATAGATAAACAATTATGAATTTTTGAAAATTATTTATGCCATTTAAATGTGTTTTTCTGGAACTTGGACATTCTTGTTCCTGAAAGTATCTTAACTGCTAAAAACCTTTCTGTGGTAGCGACAATCTGGATAAAGGTAGAGATTTAGATGACCTCTTCCAGTCTCTTCATTTTTACGATTCCCTCTCATCTTTAGTTTATTAAGAAAATTTCAAGGCTGGAAACAGCAGGCTGATGACTGAAGAAAAATGACATAAACATCACAAGAGTCAAATGACTCCTCCACGGTCCCCTGACAGCTTTTCTCCTTTCCTCTCTGTTGCCTGCCTGTCTCTGGCTGCCAAGAATTTGCTGTTTGCTTCTCACTTCCCTCATCCAATCCACACTGAGAAGATAATATGCCCAGAGAGCACCAGCACAGAAAGCAAACGTCAGCGCACATTTCCCAGTGAATGAAAATAACCTACCGGTGCAGAGTGCCCTGTGCTCTCCAGGGCTGAGACCGGCTTGGGTTGGGTGGGGAATCCTTGAGCCTTCTGGTCCTGGGGTTTCAGCTAATGGCTTTGGGGTTTTGCACAAGCCACATGCTCCTGGCTTTAATGTTGCCACTGTGGATGAAAACTTGTCATGTTGGATAATATTACACAGTTACTCCAAAACAGCTTTCTGGCTAAGTGACAGCTTTTGACATGTCTCTAATATTGACAGTAGTGGTGACTTTCAAGTGTGCTATTTATTTCAGGTAGAAAGGGAGCAGAGAGTTTTAAATAAAATAAACATGTGCAAAGGAAATGTGGCTTAGTGGAGTAAAAATGTCAAGGGAGCTTGAATACCTGCTCTGCTATTTTTTAGCCATGGACCATTGGGCAATTCTAGAGACTCAGTATCTGTCCATAGAATGGAAATGGTGATAATGCCCACCTTCAAGCATCAAAATCACATTATCCAATGTGTCTAAATGTCTTGTGTGATGCCTGGCTCACTGTAGACGATAATGGTACATCTATTAATTGGGATTCCTGCCATGTCCATGACCTTTCCTAAGTAAACAGCTATAATCAAGCACTTAACTCTGAGAATCCTCAGGCAACATTGGTTCTGCCATAAGGCTTAGCTAGCTTGGCTACAGATGATTATACCATTGGTAACCAGACTCAACACAGGTGATGTATAAGGTAGCCAAGAAGTTATGACCTGGCAGGTACCTAAATTTGAACTACTTCTAAGATTTTGACAGACTCTTTCTTGAGTCCTGAAAAAATCAGAGAGTTAGTAGCCAGGGTTGAAACTGAAAGGATTTACAGAGAGAAGCCATGATGTTAGGGCAACAGCATGAAGAATCACTGAGGTTATGAGAAAGGAGAGTGTAAGCAACTGGGAAAGTTTGAAATGATTCACAGATGGGAAGAATCCATGAGTTTATGGTGAGGGAAGCAGATAGATCTACAGAGAAGCAGACATATTAAGAGGAGCTGAGTTGCATGAATGGAAAATCATAAGTTTGAGACCAATGAACCTTTCTGTTGAGGACCTGGCAACTTCCTGTAGGTCATCTAGAGGTCCTGGAGGAAACAGTATGATGGAATTGTTAATCACAGAGCTCTGGAGTCAGAATAGCTGGGCTCAAGCCCTGTCTCTGTCACTTACCAGCTGTGGGGATTTAAGCAAGTTTATCTGTAAAATGGGGAACCAACGGGACCCACCAATAGACCCATTCTGCGGAACAAATAAGTTAATACATGTGAAGGCATAGTACACCACTGACACATAGTTATTTTTCAATAAGTAAATATTAGCCATTATTAGCTATTATCAACTATGCCTCAACTGACATAAAACTGACATATTTAGCAGCCCCTCAGTTCCAATATAACTCCTATTTCCCTTATATCTAAATGTACCTTATAATTAATATCACTGTCAATCAAAAGTGGCTACCTAAACATCTATTATCATTTTTATTTGAAGAACAAGGTAAAAAAATAAGAGGGGCAAAAGGAGATAAAATGTTAAATACAACAGTAATGGTTACCATTTTTATGTCCTAACAATTTTTTTGTGTCATTCATTCATTCATTTATATATTTGTTTATCCATTTCTTCATATTCAAAAATGTATTAAATTCCTACTATGCTGGAAATTCAATAAAACAAAGCAAAACAAAACAAATTCAGCTCCTGTATTTGTGGAGCTTTAAAATTTCGTGGCATTAAGCAAATATTGAAGAAGGATCATTTTTAAGCTGACATGGAAAGATGAAAAATCTGTTTATTCCCTCACCTCATTTAGATAGTGACTCAAAGTCATCTTTTTGGTGAGTTCTTGTCTAACCAATGTTATTAGTCAGAATAAGATACGTAATGTGGTGGTAAATTAACAAATTTAAATTTAAATGGCTTAACACAACAAATATATATTTCTTGCTCATATTATGTGTCCAAAGTAGGTTGGTCAGGCAATCTGTATCTCACACAATTACTGAGGTTGATGAAGACTCTACCATATTTTATTGGCACCATCTGGAGTATGCAGGCTCATGGCCTCAGTGGCAGAGGAAGAATGGCCATAAAGAATGTACAGCTTCTCGGGATTCCCTGGTGGCGCAGTGGTTGAGAATCTGCCTGCCAATGAAGGGGACACGGGTTCGAGACCTGGTCTGGGAAGATCCCACATGCCACGGGGCAACTGGGCCCGTGAGCCACAACTACTGAGCCTGCGCGTCTGGAGCCTGTGCTCCACAACAAGAGAGGCCGCGACAGCGAGAGGCCCGCGCACCACGATGAAGAGTGGCACCCGCTTGCCGCAACTAGAGAAAGCCCTCGCACAGAAACGAAGACCCAACACAGCCAAAAATAAATAAATAAAAATAAATAAATTTATTTTAAAAAAAAGAATGTACAGCTTCTCTTTAATTCCTAAATGAAGTGACCATATCACTTTTACCACTAAGCCATTGGCCCAAACTAGTGATATGATCCCATCTAACTGTGAGGGACTGGAAAGCCTTTCCAGCTACCAGGGAGCACAGAGAACTTGTCATCTGTACCAGAGACCATCTCATTTCAACTGTAGCTCCAGCCTTAACCCTCCCTATCTCTTTCTCTGGTTTATTTTTCTCTTTAGTCTTTTCTACCATCTAACGTTCTAATTTAAGACTGTCTCTTCTAACTAGAATGTAAGCTTTAAGAAGGAAAGCATTCTTGTCTGTCTTATATGTTGATACCTCCCTGGCACCTAGAACAATCTTTGGCACAGAGAAGGCACTTGATACATATTTGTTAAATAAATGAATAAATGAATGTTATTAGCGAGAAGAGATGGCAATTAGAAGGGGCAAAAAGCACTAAAAAGACCCCAAGACCAGAAGGAACTTGTCTTGTTCAAGCAAGAGTTAAAAACCAACCTGGCTCCAGAAGAATGGATAAAAAAATTGGCCCAATGTTTATATGCATTTCGTTAAGGCTTGAAAGATCCCTCCAAGGTAGGAATTATTATATTCCTAGGAAACAAAAACTGAAGCCCAGGATAGTAAGCTAACTTTCCTAAGGTCACACAGCTACCACACTGAAGAAGTAAGATTCAGTCTGAGTTTACACATTATCTGCTCTACCAGCGAAAGTGTCTGGCTGATTCAGACAAACCTAGAGCTGCAGCGAACTAGATCCATAAAATCACTGTTATGTGACCAACTAAGAATAATATGGACAATGTTAGTTAGATATCTGTCAATTTAGGCACCTCCCTATAGTAATCCCTGATATGTTTGACATGATGAAAATATGTTCTAAGTCCTACTAACTTGTACATGTATACCTTAATACATCCTAACCAGAGCAAAAAGGTTAAAATTGAAACCAGAGGCCTGACACCAAATTAGTTGTTTGAACCCAGTAAGATAAACTACTTTTTAAAAATGGGAAAACCTAAAAATCACCCACAATTAGCATGAGTACTAAGAGGGGAAGCACAAAGCCTCAAAACAAATGGGAGGAAATTTTACACTGGGACCACCCATTACTCACAAAGAAACACTGATATCCTTTTGTAAACTTTCCAGAAGTCATAATTCAGAGGCAAAACTCGAAATTGGGAACTGGAGGTCATAGTTGGAATGGCCTTTGTAATTTTGGTCCGTCTCATATCTGAAACTCTTTTCAATGTTTGAGAAATTCCCTAAGAAACAAATCTTGAAGGGAGATAACGTAATTCTTCTAGAAACGTTAAAATACAAAAGTCAAGAATCACTTGCCCAAACTGTTTTCATGGGCATGTGACCTACTCTCAGCCAATAGGATGTATCTGCTAAGGACTTTTACCAGGAAACAGTAAAACTAAAACCTGCAGCATAGGGGAGTATATTCAAGTGGAGACTGTATGTGGGCAGGAACATTCAGCTTCCATGTGTTCAGGGTCAGAGGGGCATCCAGGGTTCAACGGCAGTGACAGCTCTATCCTGGTGAGTAATGGATGGTCTCAAAGTGAAATTTCCTGCTGCTCTCTTGACCGTTTCCTGAGTTTGATTCTGCAATGTTTCTTTTATTAAATGCCTTTTCTAGTTTAATCTAACAGAGTCATTTCTATTGCTTACAATTAAGAAAGCTGAATATTATGATACTCACATACTAATTACTCAGTGGGTCTAGCAAGGAGGTGACACAGTAGAATCTATGAAGGATAATGATGAGAGACAGATGATATGACTGTCTCTTCAAGTGTTTAGGGCCAGAAACTTTCCTAAACACTTGAAATATATTCTGCAATTTAATTCCCACATCCATTTGTGCTGAGCACTTTTATTTCTCCCTTAGACGAGTAAAATAAGAGCGGCTAAGCAAAATGTTCAAGGTCACAGAGCCAGTATGGTAGATTAGATTACTGTTTCTCAAAAATTCACTTCTTCTCCCTAACCCACCTACCCATTGGATGATTGTACATCCCTACCCCACTGATACTGAACCTGGCCATGATACTTGATTTGGTCTCATAAAGGGTTGAGTATTTTGCCCATTGACTTAGGAGCTGGTCTTGTGATTTGTTTCAGTCAATGGGGAGTAACTGGCTATAACATAAGCAAAGTGCAAAATCTGACTGCATGTGATTGGACTTTCAACTCACACTTCTGTCTTCAGTGTTACAGGAACATGGCCCAAGTAGCCTGTCAGTCTCAGAAGAACTGAAGATAAATTGAGTATGCCTGAACTAAACCAATGTTCCAATACCAAGACCAGATGAGCCCAGGCTAGATCAGCTAAGCTCTAGCTGTTCCACAGACACCTCAGTCAGTAAAAGATTCTAGTTTTTGCATCCTTCTGAGTTTGGGAGTGATTTGTTACTCAGCATTATTGTGGCAATAGCTGACTGATAAAGGTAGTAAGTCACGCAACCAGGATTCAAACCTGGACCTGGTTTGACTCACAAACCTGTCTGTTAATTACTTTGCTGTATCACCTTCCCTGCTAGGTCTGGACATTTGCACTGAAAGAATACAAAAGCAGCACAGAGTATTAGCACACCTCAGACTCTGACATTTCCATAGGCATAAGAGAGTCCCTTAACTAGAAATGTCTATGATAGTGTCTCTGCCTTTTTTGGACCATAGCCTCATATTAGTTCATTTGTCTTGGTCAGTATGTCTTGCTTCTGTGTTTCTTTGTTCCATGCTGGTCTCCACAGGCAAATTATTTCCTGGTTTCAGTGCTAATGGACCTAGTACAAAGATTCTAACTTCTCGGAGTGCAGTATATTGAAGTTCTGCTCTTAACTCATGAAGCTCAGCAACAAAATCTGTATTTCTTCCTCTGATTCTGCTTCTGTTTCTGCCCTGAATTCTTAGTTCACAAAGCTAGGTAAAACAAGAAGTACATGAGGTAAGAGTAGCTTGTTACGAACTTGTGGGAGTTCCGAAGTATCTTGCTCTTCTAGTGATTGATAGCTTTGTCCTCCTTGGTTCAAGAAGCACACTTGTGCCAAATAATTCCTAAAAAGGTTTTCCCCCTACTCATGCACACTTTCCATCGTAACTGTTTCCTGCCTTCTCCTTAGAGATTATTGCATGGTCAAAATGTTGCCTTTTCCTACTGGTCTTGGGTATAACTCTTTCATGCTATTCAACCACTGTCTAAAGATTTATATCAGCACATTTACCTCATGTCTCCTTACATTCTATTGACTTTGTGTAACCAAGGATCGGATGACTAGCTGAAGGCAACTGACCTTGCCTGATTGCCCCCTGGAGTGGGAGAAGCAAGACAGAGTCGATGGTGTTTGAGCATCAGTGCTGATAACCACCATCCACTTAGTATCTTGTCTTGTGTACACTCTTTGAAAAAGAAAGAGATCCGTAACTGATTTGCCTGATATAAGAAACAGCTTAAAAGCACAATATCAGCTACCCCTAAAGAAGAGAAGGTGTTTTCATTTCCTGAGAATAGCACTTGAATGTGGTATGAACTGGACCCTTCCTGTTCCTACCTTTCAGGTAATGCCCATTGTTTATTGCCCACATGAATACGGTGCACTAACCCAGAGGAGATACAAGCTGATTTTGGTCCTTTTAGCTAGAGAGAAACAAGCCACAACTGAGTCTTTTCTGCCTTGCCACTCACAGGAAGTCCTTGCCCAGACTGCTTCCTACTCTGTGTCTTACCCGGTAGACGCCAAGGGTTGTAAGAGCTAGGAAAAACACACACACACGCATAGAACCACCCATGTGGATCGGCAATGTCAGGCCCAGGCTGGTCCGAGGCAGAAGAGAAAATTAATCAACAAATCCTGATTTAACTGAGGGTTTACAAAGTACACAGGATGGATGTCTTGGGACCATGAACTGAAGATAAAAACCACTCAGTTGCAGGACCTACACCTCTTGCTATGGGGACAACCTCTTTCAGATGGTTTTTTGTATAAGAAAATGCCCTTTGTAGAGCACACGTAAGATTCCAAGTCTCTTTCACTACTGCAACTATTTTAAAGACTAGGCAGGGTCTCTAGAAACATAAGAAGGAAAGAGGTGCTAATATAAAAAAGAATCTGAGGCTCAGAGATATATAAAAAGTTTATAAACAATATCCAATTCCCCATGCAGAAAAATGGATCTAAAGAATCCCTTATTCGTTCTACCCACAAATCCCTAGGGACATCAGATATAAGATTCTATTAACTTCATATAGTGGCAAAATCAAATGATTAAATGAAGACCACTGCACTTGTCTGGTTGCCACCTGCAGTGGGAGATGTGATCAGTTGATGAGTAATTCTTAGAACTTAAGGATCGCAGTAGTTCCGGGTTTTGTTTTTTCTTCTAATCATGAGTCATAACCTATTCTCAGGCTTATTGAGCAAAATGAAAGGAAGTATATCGAGAAAGTAATTGAAACAAGGTGAACATTTTGGGTTAAGCCGGAACGAGGACATGGCTGTGCATACAGTGTGGATCTGTACTCCAGGGAGGGGATCACGGTCCACTCCTCACTTCCCATTTTTATAGATAAGAGTGAGAAAACAGACCTATCTGTGGAGAGTGCACAGGCTTCTCAGCACTGGGAGGTCTGGATGTGGGTACCCTTGGGAGTCTCTGGCACCATGAGACTTTGCGGTTCCCCTACTGGAAGGAAGAAGGCCTTGGCCCATGAAAGGTGAGCTTGGACACAGCCTGTCCCCCCTGGAGAAAATCTTGGGGGAAGTGGAGCTGGCCTCACCAGCTCAGTGTCCAAGCATCCCAGAGTGAACACCCAGGGTCACATTAAACAGTTCAGCTCCTCTGGCCACACCATGTCACTGGGCTGGTGTCCCCCAGGGTGTTTAAGAAAAAACTTATTAAGTAAAGAGAACCGAACCCCGCATGGCTGAGGCAACCTCATCAATATAGATCATTAATTAAAATAAAACCTGACTCTGAGTTGTCTTTTTTTTTTTTTAACAAATTGAATGAGGTGCAATTTATACTGATTTTGTTTTGTTTTGTTTTGTTGCTGCTTTAAAAAATGATTCCAACACTGTATTCCATAAGGGCATTTCATTAACCGGTTGAATTTAAGTGACTTAACTGATGTAGTTAAAGCATTCACTTTGCTGCTAAAAAATAAAATGATTCAGGGCAAACACACTGTCATATTGTTATTATTGAACATGGACTGCAACGCGCTGGCACAGGAGATGTTGCAGAGCACACAGTTAGACATGGTCCGTGTCCCAGGGGCATGCAATCCCAGCGAGGTTGTTATATGGTATTCATTGCAATTTGATGAACTTCATTTATCTAGACAGCCACTTATTTAGGATGAATTAGAACCTATTGAATCATCTTAATTCAGAGGCTTCTATGGCACCATGGGTCTGCAGCATCTATTAAACTTGGGAAGATTCAGCAGCCATGACACAATGGATGTTATTAGTCCCCAAAAATTGTCTAGGGCTGATGAATCATCAGCTTTATGGACAGGTGTGGGGTGATACCCACCATCACCTTACTTCCCCCTTAGGTTTTTAAGTATGATATCAGCGCTGCAGTCACTGTTACTCATCTTCCCCAATAAAGAAGTTATCTGTCACAGATGATGCTATTTCCCCAGTAACACAATTATTCAATTCTTGGGGGAAAAAAAATCACACAGTCTGAAACCCTGATACAAGACGAGGGTTCCCCTAGGCACTGAGTTCTCTGAAGTGATGAGTTAATGAGGAGAGCAGAGTTCTCGCTGTAGCAGATACAGCCACTTTATGGCATCCTGTTACTAATTGAGAGTAGGAACTCCCATAAACTATACTTAGAGGATTTATTTGGATTATTTACAAGGCCAAGGGAGGAAACAGGCGAATAGAGACTTGCATCTAGAGTGAATTCAATTGCTGAACAATTGTACATTCTATTTATAGACTAGAGGGTGTTTTCGAAGACTGGTGCTATGTAAAATTTGAAAAAAAACTTAGGGTTGTCACTTTCCAAATTCCTGGCTGCTTTCTAAATTCAGTACCAGAGACTTTTATAACCTATAGACCAAGTCTGTGTTGTCTTTGATGATAAAGCTTAAAGCTTCAAAATCTCAATGGTAGAATCTTCCAAAAAGTCACAGCAACTTTTAATCCTTTCAGTCTCGAAAACACACTAAGGGCATTGTATCAGCCAGCGTTCTCCAGAGAAGCAAACAGAACAAACATATACATCATATGTCATTATAAAATATATATGAGATATTATATATGATAAACATATGATTTATTCATGTATATATGGCTTATTTTAAGGAATTGGCTCACACGACTATGGGGATGGCAAGTCTGAATTCTGAATTTGTAGGGCAGGCCAGTCGGCTGGAAACTCGGGCAGGAATTTTTTTACCGTTACCATCTTGAAGTAGAATTACTTCTTGTCCAGGAGATTTGCTTTTATTCTATGGCCTTCAATCGATTGCATGAGGCCCAGCCACATTATTACTGTTCCTTCTGACTGTAGATGTTAATCACACCTGCAAAATACTCCCACAGCAACATTTGCATAAGTGTTTGACCAAACAGCTGGGCACCATAACCTAGCCAAGGTGACACATAGAATTTAACCATCACACATATCAACTCTATTTGTTGATATCTATGCTGTGAACTTCAGCAAACAATATTTCCTAAATTGGCACATACAAAACCAGTAAGATCTGTGTTCAATAGAAAAGGATCATCTAACTTTTTCCCATATTACAGCTTTAATGAAAGGTTATTTAGATTCAGAATACATAATGCTTTTTTGTGTTGATGTCAATTATTCTGCTGAAAAGGGTAGTTCTTGTGTTTTTGTAAACCCAGTGTTGGCAAATGATGACCCACAGCTAACTCTCATCCACTGCCTGTTTTTTTATGGCCAATGAGCTTAGATTGCTTTACATGTAAATGGTTACATTATAAATAGTTATGTAAGGAATTGCAATTCAGAAATGGTTAAAATGGTAAAATTTATGTTGACTGTAATTACAACACACACACACACACACACACACACACACGCACACACACAAGTTATGTAAGAACCTCTTGGCCTTCAAACTCTAAAATATGTACGTATGATCTGACCCTTTAAAAAAGTTTGCCAGCTCTTGTTATAAACCAAATACTTGCTTACTGAGGGAAGTCCTAAATATCCCACCTAGTGATATGCAGCATTATTGTAACAAGTTTCTTTAATGCGTCTTATAATATCATAATTCCTCAAAAAGCATTAAAAATAATAGATTTTTGTTTGTTTGTCTTTTTACTTAAAATCCTATCTTTATGAAGTAGGCTTAAAAAATATCAGGAGTACTGGTGTTTAATGAAAGAAACCTTCGTTCAAATCAGGAGCTTGGTATAAACATACTCACACTACCATATATAAGATAGATAACCAACAAGGACCTACCTACTCTATAGCACAGGGAACTCTACTCAGTATTCTGTAATAACCTATAAGAGAAGAGAATCTAAAAAAGAATGAATATATGTATATGGATAACTAAATCACTTTGCCGTACGCCTGAAACTAACACAACATTGCAAATCAACTATACACCAATAAAATTAAAATGAAAAATAATAAAGCTAATAAAAGCAATCAGGCAGCAGACTCTCAAGGTCCACCATGATCTGGCGCTCTGCCCTCCCCTCAGCCTCACCTCCTATGGTCTCCCACCCCTCATTCCACTCCAGCTTCATGGACTTCTTTTTATTCTTTGAATACTTCCATCTTGTTCCCACCTCAAGCTTTTGCACTTGCTGTTCCCTCTGCCTGGGGCACAATCCCCCCAGGGCCTCACATGGCTGCCTGCTTCTCATCAGGCAGATGTCAACTCAACCGTGACCTACTAAGGTAGGCTGTCTCTGACCACCCTCCTGACCCACACCCCCATCCACCTCTCCATCTCACTATTCTGATTTAATTTTATGTAGTGCCATCTGGAATTATTTGTAAATGTGTTACTCATCTTTCATCAGTACAACGCCAGCCCTGTCTTGTTCATGCCTGTACCTCAGTATCTAGAACATTCCATGGCCATAGAAGGTGTTCAGTTGATATTCATGTAGTAGGCAAGTAGGAAAACAGAACACTAGCCAAATTGAGTTAATACGTCATTCTCCCTAGTGATTAATCTTCCAATTAAGTCACCAATGGGTTAAGAGTGGTATTTAATCTGACCATTAGTTCATTTAACTAAAGGCACTGAGGACCCAACTCAGGGAAAGGACTAGGTATTGTGGATCCAACAGTGAAGAAGACAGACGAAGTCCCTGCATTCAGAGAAGTCACAAAATGATACATCAGGAACAGAGAAGTTTGAGATAATGCCATACACCAGTGGTATTATAAAACATTTTGTATGTGTCACTGAATATGTTTCTTACCTCAAATAATTTCCAAACCACTTTGAATCATCATTTTCTAGCTTTAAAAACATTCACAGTGGTTTCTTGAATATGTAGGGTTTTGACACCATACCAGTGTTAGCTGTAAAGGAATTATTATAAAGATTTAAGCTAAAAACTAAAGGAAAGACAGAAAAAGAATATTTTGTGTGCTACAAAACACTATATAGAAAGTAATTCACTTACAACATTCAAAAATAGTGATCCTCTGACTTAATGACTACTGTTTTGATGGCAGAGATGGAAAATGTCCATATAAAGATATACATGATGCTTTTTCTGTTGTGTGGATTTCTGACATTCAGATATAACAGCTCATTTTTAGCCAGAAAGGAGATATTTAACATGCCTACCTTTACTTCCTCTTTTTATGCTTTTTAATTTTTTTTTATAAGAGTTTACTTTATAGTTTAAACATAGCCAAGCCCAGTTTTGAATTTTAAAACTTCAGGTGACCTCCCAAGCCTAGGGTCCCTATCCCAAGAGGAAAGGTCAACAGTAAAACCTGGCAAAGAATCCAGTAGCATCTTAGAGCAAGAATGAAAAGGAGAAGTAGAGACACTGAGTTCACACACTGTGTTTCATGTGTTGGTTTGCTTCCTGGAGAATTTTGTATGTTTAACTCAGCCAGCACAAGTTTATTAAGTAGCAAAAAAAAAAAATCAAGTCCTACCCAATAAATCTTTCTTTATATACCTGCCAATACCTGTGTGGGTTCCCATGACCTTGTTTCTTAGAATGTATGCCTCTAAACACACAGGCGCACACAAACATACAAACTGAAGGGGAATTTGAGGGTTTTTCTCTTATTTACTTCTTAGTAAATTTAGTAAGAAAATTTGCATTCCAATTAGCCTTTAACATAAAATTGAGAATTTTGTATATATATATAAATATTCTCTCTATATAGAATAGGGTGTATTCTATATATAAATAATGTGTATATATAAATAATTTTTATATATAAGTGTACATATATATATAAATACATATTTTTTCCCTACCCTCAAGAGTCAAAGCGACAGATAGGTGTATATAATTGCCACAGAACTGAAAACCAGAAGCCCTGCCTGGGTTCCAGCACAAATAATCTTTGAGCTTGAATAACAGACTTCACTTCTTTGTCAGTTTCCTCACCTGTAAAATGAAAGCATCTTATTATATCATCTCTAATATGTTCACTTCCAATTCTAGGTTCTACCATAAAGTTTAGTTTATATAAATAAATAGCGCCTTGTCTCATTATAGTAAGCATAGCCAATTTTAAGCAAGGATAAACCAGAATTTTTTGGAATTTCAGGACTGACACTGGATACACATGTCAAAACACATAAAACTGCACACTTTAAATGTATGCAGCTTAATCTATGTGAACTATGCCTTCATAAAGCTCTAATTTTAAAAAATAAAAGAATGACATAGCTCATTATCTATAAAGAATTTAAATTAACAGCACTTTGGAGGAAAAAATTTTAAATGACATATTTTTATATGGATATTATTTTAAACTGCTGCTCAGGTAAGTAAAAAAATAAATGTGCCCTTTCAGAGCCACTCTTTTTTTTAATTTAATTTTTATTCTATATTGGAGTGTAGTTGATTTACAGTGCTGTGCACAGCCCTAAGTAGCCTTCTGTACACAGATAAACTGCTTTGAGACAAAGCCCCTAAAAGCTGAATTTTGTCCACCTGTTTGATTTGTTTAACAACCTCTTGAATTCAGCAGGTAAATAGGTATGCATCATTTTCAAAATAACCGGTTGTGTGTTCGCCACCTCCCACCACTGCCCCCAGCCTGGGTAGTACTGTGGGGCAGAGACTCTGCTCCCAGCTTGTGAGTGGAAGAAGACAGGTCTGTTTACCTGCCAGGAAAGGTCTGGGATGAGCTCACGACTCAGCTGTATTACCGCAAAGCAAAAACAACTCGTTAAAGAGAAAACAATTCAGTCAAACTGAAACAAAACATAAATTTCTCTGAATTCAACTGTATTTTGAGAGACTACATTCAATGAAACCAATTAACAGAGGGTCAGGCAGCTTTAGGAATAATAAGGAGAAAAGAAAACTGTGGGATGGAGAGAAAACACAAGGAGAAAAAGAGATGAAAACAAAAGAGAGACAGGAAATGGCAGTTTGCAGTTTCAGGATCAACATTCATGTTTTCTTATACTTTTTTTTATTAAAAAACAACCCTTCTAGGATTCCCAGGCAAAAATCTCTGCCAACATGCCAGCTCTGTGAATACAGAAGAGAAAACGGAGAAGTGAAGCAACCACCCAGATTCTGTAGAATGGTCTTTACTGAACATCGAGGTGATTAAAGCAAATTCTTTTTCTTTACCTTGCATTATTCACAAAATTGTCTTAACGGTTCACTTCTCATTGTGTTGTAAACAGAGCTAAAGCCAAGTGAAAAGTTAGTCCAGTTCTTTGCATAACTCAGGCAAAAAATCTGCATTACACCCATATTTGCAAATGTGTAGATTTGCATTGGAGAACTTTGTGAAATAGAAGACAAATAGCAAGAGAGGTGTCTATCAAAGGCACAAAAATGTTTTGCAGCATTTTCCTATATCTTTCCTGAATGGCCGGGGATGTTTTAAACAAGGTTCTGCTTTCATTAGCACGTAGACACTTTTCCCTCCTCAACACTGAAATGACATTCTAAATGGCATGTCTGTGTATTATAACCAGGTCCCAATTCCTCCTTGTTTTTGCCTTCCACGTTAGCAGCGGGAAAGGCAAAAGGTTGGCCTGGACATTGCTAAAGCAATGCAGAAACGCCTTTAGTTATTATTACCAAAGTAAATGAAGAAACTGCCGACCAGATGGGTGTATATTATCTATCCAACTAAAAAAGTGTCTTGTTAACAGAGATAAATGGTCTGAAATGGCAGAACATTTTCTTGCAATTTTAAAAAATAATAGCAGCAATGTTTCAGAGGATAATTCTGCAATTTTGTCAAGGTTTCTGTTAAAAACCACATTTGATATTGATAGATACATTCTTAAACTGTTCATCGACACGTTCATAAATATGAGAAGTTGAAAGGGGATTTTTTTTTTTTAAATCCCAACTATAATAATCTCTCTTGGAAGCTTGAAGACCAGATAGCACCCAGTAGGGCTGAAGATGTTTCATTCATTCCTGAATCAGCATTTTCCAAAACAAAATCGAGGCAGATTGTTGCAGAGGGGAATGTGTAAGTTAAAAGAATCAGACAGACCTGGGCCACTCCCATTACAATCCTTGTGACCTTGAATGTGTCAAATAATGTTATGTAATCTCAGTTTTCATATCTCTAACATGTAGATAAAATCTAGGACTTTAGCATTGCCTTGAGAATTTTTTAAATACCTTATAAATTTCCTGCATGGTACATGCAAGTCGCCATCTAAATGTTAACTTCTCAATTAGCAATATTTGTACAACACATAGGTTCTTTTCATCTTCTAGAAATGAGTTTCTAGTTTTATACAATTGGAATATTTTGTTTTCTTTCTTTTTTTATGGGTACATTGCTACACTTCGGATAGAAAATGAAACAAGATCTTTGGCAAAAATTTATAACACATATTATCCTCTTCTATAGTCCTTGGCCTGGTTACATCAGTGATACAGTTAAACCTACAATCTATTATGAATATGAAAACATCGCCTTCATTTGCATCCAGCCATATCTATAGTCAAAAAAAAAAAAGGTTATTTACTAGAAGAAAAATACAATTGAATTCTGAGACGTTTTATTTCATTTGGAAAGCCTCCTTTCTCCAGGAAAATAACAATGACTTACTGATTTATAAAGTGCTATACTTTAGAGGCAGTCAAAATGCTTTCCTATAATTATGACACCTTGTATTTCTAATCTCCATAATACCTAGCTAGAAAGTCAAAAACTGCCTTTAAAGAGGCTTTGGGTCTTTTTTTGTTTGGAACACCTCAGTTGCCCTTGGAGCCACCCAGAAGCCGTGGGTAAGTTTTAATATTTCCATGTTTAGCATTTGGTTAGTTGGTTTATTTAATTACCAGGAGTACTGAAGAATACAAGTGACTTATTAGCTTGTCAAGCCGAGGAGAAGCTACAACACTGCATGTGACACCCCAGGAATAAAAAAGAAGGTGAAGATGTCTTTCCTGACACTTGCAGCCTAGCTGTGTAAAGTCTGCTTTGATGAGCAGACTCAGAAGAGTTCCATTTTACTTAGAGTTTCGAGTGGGGGCTCTAAATTATGACCATATTCAGTCAAAGGACTCTTGGAAAAAAGAAAGCAGCAAGGGTGAGACTCACACACTATTTTCATTATAATAGGTCCAAAGCAAGCCACTCTTTTTTTTTTCTTTTTTTTTAATTTAATTTTATTTTTCTGGCCGCCTCGGGTCTTAGTTGCAGCACGTGGGGTCTTCCTTGAGGCATGCGGGATCTTTCGTTGCTGCGCGGGCTCTTCGTTGTGGTGCGCGGGCTTCTCTCTAGTTGTGGCATGCGGGTTTTGTCTCTTTGGTGGTGGCTCGAGGGCCCCAGGGCATGTGGTCTCCGTGGCTTGCGGCACATGGGCCCTCTCGTTCAGGTGAGGCCCGCGAGCTCAGTTGGTGCACGGGCTTAGTTACCCCACAGCATGTGGGATCTTATTTCCCCGACCGGGGATCGAACCCGCGACCCCTGCATTGGAAGGTGGATTCTTTACCACTGGACCACCAGGGAAGTCCCAAAAGCAAGCCACTCTTGCTCCAGCTTCCTTCTGTTCTTCAGCTGAGCACCAGAGGAAGTATCTTGCTTGGACTGAGAAGATCTAGCCTATGAAAAATACATACCTCAGCACAGTGTGGAAGCTGAGACAGATAGTGGCAACTTCAGATTCATCTCTCTTCATTCACAATATAAGAGAACTCTGTGGCATCAAGTGGACCTGAGGTTGTATTTATGTGATTAGATACATATTTTAAGTGACTCCATCACATTACTTTTCTGCCCAGAAGAACTACGTTTCTGGGAACAGATCCTTCCCTACTCCATCTATGGGCTCCTGACTGGAGCTGCCATGTTTTTATTAACATCACCCTCTTCCCCAATCTAGACCAATCCCTGCACTTTCCTAAGATATTTATAGATTCAGAACACACAGAGGGTGATACAGTCTCCCTCTTGTGGCCAAAGCATAAAATGTGAATCTTGGTTTTTCCATATGCCTCCTCAGAAACATGACATGCGATGAAAATAATAAAGTTGAAATGCAGACAGATAGCACTGTGAGACTTGCAGGGAGGGTCTAGTGCACTCACATCCCTGGACCTGGTTATTCCTGAGACTCAGCTGCGTCCCTCTCCTTGCCCTTGTTTGGTTGGTCAACTCTGCCATGATTGTACGTGTTGATAAATGACCCTCTTGCCAATAGCTTGCTAGGGTTAGGCTTCTGACACTTGCAACCAAACGAATACGCTCACCAGAGTATTATTTACTCAGCTCAATTTTCTCCTAAGCAGAAAGAGAACTATCACCCTAATAAAATCCTTATTACTTGCACACATGTATAGAGGTCTTTGCAGAACCCTTCACTCTGACAATCTGATTTAACAAGCTGTTTCAACTCGCTGCGTCTTAATGTCCTCATCCATGAAATGACACTGGTGAACTAGGTCAGAGGAAATAAGGGAGGCACACACACCACCACACCCCCATGGCAGTTATTAAGCACCAATCCTGGCCTTCTTCCCAAGGACCTTCGCTTCTGTTTCAGAAGCTTTCTCCACACAGTATACAAGAGGAAATTTATTTTTCTTTATTGGACCTTAAATAATCTCAAAATACCATGATAACCTTTCTGCTAGTCCAGTGTATTAGACCAGGCAAGTATCTGATTCCCACTTCACAGGTAAGGAAATTGAAGCCCAGAGGAACATATGGTTTACGCAAAGCTGTACACCTTGCTTTTAACCCCTCCTCCCATTCAGGACTGGGAGGAGGAAGAGGATTAAAACTGTGGTTCCTTGAAGTATAGTGAGTTTATTCCCTGGGAAAGGGAGCACGGTGAAGCAAGTCACTCCAGGCCTTTTGTATGTTGCCTTGGAAATTACCTCCTTCGCTTCCCCACCCCTTTCTCTCCCCTGCCTTATCCCATCACATTGGTACCAGCTGGCTGTACCCCATAGCAGAGGAAGAATGTGGCCCAGCCAATGACTGCTTCTCTGCACTAAGATGTACCCCGGTGAGCAGCACTCCCAAAGGGGTTTAACTTATGAGTGGGAAATAACACAGGAGCCAAGGGAAACTGGCTCAGGGACCCACTTCTGAACCCAAGCAGAGATGCAAATTTGGGGTCTAAGCATGCCATTTAGTCAACCATGCAAATTAGCACATGCTCACTTGCCTGGGGCCTGAAAGAAACCAGGAGGGGGTTGCCACAAGGAATTCCAACCTGTTCTGTTTCTCCTTCAACTGACTTTTGGTCATGTTTTCATTGGTATTTGCTTCTGCAGATTCCAATGGCTGAAGGGGAAAATTTGTTTTCTTAACCTGGGCATCAGGAAGCAGATGTGAAGTAGAAGAAATGAGTTAAGATTGAAGGTTAGTAATGCTAAATTTTAGGAGTAAACCAGGAAGAAAAGGTTACAAGAATAAGATATATAAAAATTATATCTATATCTATATAAAATTTTACACAACACGTGCACACACATACCTCTGAAAGACTGGTACAAAAAGGCAATTCAACCTAGTCAACCCCACATCTAAGAATCTTTCTTTCTTTTTTCTTTTAAAGGTTACCATTTACAATCACTGTTTATGGGTGCAGGGGTTAGGACGACTGTATTTAGTTGCAATTGTTCAAATATATGCTCTTCATAAAAGCAAGTGTCTCACTCTGACAAGGGTTGTAACCCTCATGTATTTCCTATAGCTCTAGCTGAATTGCAACTATTAGGTCCTATTCACTTACACCTTCTCAGCAAAGATTCCATTTCCCAATTATTGGAATAGAGAGTCAAATAAAAGCAATATTGCTAAAGAAAACAACATGAAAAGAGCCTTTCAATATCTAAAGAAAGCTGGGGACTGATTTAAACTAAGTAGTTGGAAATGTATCTCCATCCATGGCTTCAACTATGAAGGTGGTGATGGTAGGGGATGGGGTGAGGACAAGAGGGGTATAGGAGCTTGGAGCGGGGGCAAGGAGGGGAGAAAATTCAGTGAAGTAAAGAAAGAGAATTGGTATCCGGTATTTCCTCTGCAATTTAATGAGGTCAGGCCAGCATCATGCACATTTACCCAGATTGAACACATTGTTATTACAGAAGCAGAGCTCTCTTCTAGGATAGATTAAAGAGCTAATAGGTGAAACCAACTGCAAGGAGCATCTGTTTTTTTCATTTCAGAACAAGAGTCCTGGCAGAACTGGAAAAATACAGGTTCCAGATTTCTTAGGGGGGTTGTAGTCTAGGAGGGGGTTTCTATAATTTTCTAATTTTTAAAGAGCCCTAAGCTCAATGAATCTCCGTGATTCCTTCCAACATGTGACTTGTCATAGCAACTTCACCTTCTAAAATGTTACCAGTGTGAAGAGACCTGGAGAAATACAGTGCCACTTTACCCAAGACATCTCCTATCAATGGCCTTATTCTCTGAGTGAGACCTGAGTGGGTATATCTGCACATCCTGGCTCCTGGGTACCTTGAGTGGTTGCCCTGTTACTTATGCCCTGAAAGAATAGATGACCTGCTTCTTCTCTGTCATTGTAAACTAAACAAATGATTGGAAATGACAAGTCTGCCCAACATCTGGGGGTCATACAGCCAACTCACGGAATCTTTAAGGATTTCTTTGAGCAGGGATCAAGATGTATAAAGTATGAATGGTGGGAGTGTCAGAGGAAGAAGAGACACTCGGGATATTTGTTAAGCAGCAGTGGTAGGTCAAGCAATTTAAATTTGTTATCTCTTGAAACCTTCACAATAACCATGTAAATAAAATCAGATTATTCATATTTTCATTGAGGAAACATAAGACTTATCAAGAATCTCCAACATCCCAGACTACAGCCTTGCAAGGTAAACTCAGCTGTCCTTGACTCCAAAAGCTCATGAACCATGGAAAATGCATCCACCTTTCCCCCAGCTTTATTGAGGTATAATTGACAAATAAAATTGTAAGAAGTTTAAAGTGTATGACGTGATGATTTGATATACATACATATTGTGAAAGAATTCCTCCCATTGAGTTAATTAACACATCCATCACCTCACATATTTACCTTTTTGTGTGTGTGTGAGAAAAATTAAGTTCTACTCTCTTAGCAAATTGCAATTATACAAGACAGTGCTATCAATTATAGTCACCATGTTATACATTAGATCCTCAGACCTTATTCATCTTATAACTGAAAGTTTATACCCTTTTACAACCCTCTCCCTATTTCCCCCACCTCCCAGCCCCAGTGCAGCCACTTTTAAAGTTGTGTCACCTTCTCCTGAAATCCTATTTTAAATAGCAGACACTTCTGGGATGAAGAGAAGGCTCCTGTACACTAACGTGCTGTGGGCCCCTATGGTTTAGTAGCAGGGCTTTTGAAGCTCTTTTGAGCATGATACACATAAGAAATGAATATTATTGTGACTCTGTACATATATACCTGTTACATATGTGTAGTATAACTGAAAAAAGTCCCCAAACAATATTTTCTGTTATATATGCAATGGATTCTGATGTTTAATGTATTTTTAGACTATGTTGCTATGAACCCACTAGCACAGTGGTTGTGAATGGACAATGGAGTAAGACCAGCTGGGATCAGATCTGAGTCTAGACATGTGCTAGCTGTATGAACTTGGAAACATTACTGAACCTATAATAATAGTAACAATTCATAGGGTTTATGATGGTTAAGCTAATGTATCAATCTGACTGGGGTAAAGATGTCCAGATAACTGGGAAAATGTTATTTCTGGATGTGCCTGTGAAGATGTCTCCCAAAGAGATTAGCGTTTGAATCTGTAGACTGAGTAAAGAAGATCCCTTCCATTGATGTGGGTGAGAATCATCCAAGCCACTGAGGGCTTGAATAGAACAGAAAGGTGGGGAAAGTGTGGGCATTCGGTCTCTCTGCTTCAGCTGAGACATCCATTTTTCTCCTGCCCTGGACATCAGCGCTCCTGGTTCTCAGGTCTTTAGACTCACAGTAAGATTTCAGCCATCAGCACCCCCATTCCCAGGCCTTTGACCTTGGACTGAATTATACCACTAGCCTTCCTGCTTCTCCAGCTTGCAGATAGCAGATCATGGGACTTCTCATCCCTCATAATCATGTGAGCCGATTTCTATAATAAATCTATTTTATGTATCTATGTCTATATCCTATTGGTTCTATTTCTCTGGAGAATGCTAACTTAAAGATGTTGTGAAGATTAAATAAATAAATGTTACATGAAAATCACTGACACATTAAAAGTCCCCAATGAATGTTAACTCTTATTCTGTGAAGCCCTTAGCATAATGTGACACATTGATGGAGCATCTTTACAGTGACTGACGTATAGACAGTGCTCAACAAATATTAGCCATTTGTGGTAATGTGTTCTTATTATAGCTACTAAGTATAAGACAGTATGATAAGAGTTTTGCAAGTAAAACAAAAGAAACTGGACACTATTTAAATCAATGAGAAGAAAGAGGAGATCAAACGACATAAAGACTTTTGTGGAGACAGAAACATTTTTTACTACTTTGGCATCAGAACCCTAGCCATTTCCTTTTGTAACAATATAAAATAATACGGTGTAAGTATTTGTCTGTTCTCTTATTTTAGACTATGTATGTCACTAGACTGTCAAGTCTTTCAGGACTGAGGCTGTGTCTATTTTTTTTTTAAATAAATTTATTTATTTATTTTTGGCTGCATTGGGTCTTCGTTGCTACGTGTGGGCTTTCTCTAGTTGTGGTGAGCGGGGGCTACCCTTCCTTGCGGTGCGCGGGCTTCTCATGGCGGTGGCTTCTCCCATTGCAGAGCATGGGCCCTAGGCACACAGGCTTCAGTAGTTGTGGCTCACAGCCTCAGTAGTTGTGGCTTGCAGGCTCCAGAGCGCAGGCTCCGTAGTTGTGGTGCACGGACTAGTTGCTCTGCAGCCATGTGGGATCTTCCCGGACCAGGGCTCGAGCCCATGTCTCCTGAATTGGCAGCCAGATTCTTAACCACTGTGCCACCAGGGAAGCCCAGGCGGTGTCTATTAATCCACCACTGTTAACCTAGAGCCATGCCCTTTACATATAAGTCAATCTATAAATTGCTATTGTTGAATGGATAAAGAAATGAATATTAGTTTATTTGTATCCGTATGTCAAAGTAATTGTTCAATTGATTAAAAACTATAGTCTTGTGGCTAGTGGTTGTATTGAACAGAACCCTCCCCTAAACTTTACTCACTACCCAGTTTTTAACATCATGTTGGTATCCATGCACTATGAGAGAGAGAACATACAATGTGTTTGTTCAAACCCTAAAAGAAAAAGTAGATTTGGAGAAATTTTACCTTTTTCTGTGAAGCACATCATTCCAGCTATGGGACATCTCTTGAGAACTCTACATGGTCTTGTGCGGTAAGCTTAAAGATGAGGTTGAGATCTCCAGTTGCCCAGGCTAGGAAGTTGGTCACCCATGAACTCCCACTCGCTCCACTATCCCAGAGGAGGGAGCAAAGTTGAATGAAATGACATCACTTAAAACTTCCATTGGTGTGTTTTTTCTTTTGACTTCCTCTATTGATCTGGGCAAAAGTACAGAAGAAACTGGCAGTAGAAGAAAAGTACTGAAATCCAAGACGGAAAAGACCTATGAGATTATGACACATTGTTTCGTGTTGATGCTTCCAGCTTCTTCTCATGCCCAGTTGGCATTATATCCTTAACCCCTCTCATTTCCATTTCCGTTAATAGAAGAGAATTCTGTTCATTCTGTTCATTGTGCTAGTGCAAGAGAATTACAATGTTGAAATTCTTCAAAACATTGAGGGATCATGATTCAAGGTACAATGGTCCTGATTCACCTCTCAAGTGAGAGACGGCAGGACGAGCCAGGTCTTGAGATGAATAAGCCAATTATGTAGTATTGTTGAATGCCTACTGCTTGCCTAATATTATGCAGGGCAAAAGAGAGGAGGAAGAAACAGAAGACTCAGTCTTAATCAAGAGCTATGAAATTTTCTTCCTAATAGGACAAGATTGACTAAAACATGAAGGACATAAAACCCTGAGGGTAGGACTTGTTTCTTATTTATCTCTAATTTCCTGTACCTAGCACCGGACCTAGCACACAGTAGGTAAATGCTGGTAATTAACCAATGAGTAGGTTAAAGTAGTACAAATGTAACCCTTGGAATTGGACAGACCTAGATCTCAAATCTGTCATTTTCTAGATATGTGATTCTGCACAACTTACTTGATTTCTCTAAGTCCTTGCTTTCAAAACTCTCCTCATCTTATCCTAAACATAAACATTATGAAGATTAAGTGGATTAGAGATAAAACATCTAGAACAGTGCCTGACAAGGAATGTCTGCTCAATACATGTTTATTGCCTTATGGTTGTGGTGACATCATGCCTTAGCCCATACTCAGCAGGGCAAGCTCCCTTTTCTATACATGAAGATGTCAGGACAAACCAGGATGCAGAGCACAGTTCCTGTGTTTATCCAGGAGTAAGCCTGTGGGCTGTCCCCAATTTAACTATGCTCATCAAATATCTCCCCCACTCATGTTCTACTGATCTCAGATTCTATCCTTAGCTGTATCTTGGGTAATACTGATCCCTGGCATAATAATAAAGTTAGCCTAATTTGCACCTAGATGAAGAACACAAGGCCCAGTCTTATCAGAGCAACGCTAACAGGTAGTAGAGTGATACTGAAGAGCTCTAAGCCATGAGGCAGATACCAAAGTTTACATGGTTGAAAGAGAACACACTTTTCTGACAAATCTTGAGTTCAAGTCCAAGTTATGCACTAGATATATGCACTAAGGCAAATGGTTTAAGCTTTCCGAACCACAGCTTTAAAATGTAGATATTACCTAAAAGTTTATTTTAAGAATTATGTGACATAATGTATAATACGTTTAACACGGTTACTGGCACAGAATAATTAACCAATACCTGATTTGAATATTTTTTCTCCTCTAAACTTGATATTAGAACCCTAACAGTGGATGCAGCCATTGTCCTGCATACCCATTCTGTCTTCCTAATGTATTTCTAAAAATACTGTAATTTCACATTGCTTCACTGAGCACTTAATATTTCTCATCCTTTTGAATCATAAGCCTTTTTAGTTTGTGAAGAGCTGACCATTTCTGTCACCGGACCCCAGAAACTCTCAACTCCTGAAATAGTAACTTTCCTTCTTGAGCTAAAGAAACGTCATCAACAGCCATTACCAACTGCGGCAATGACTTATTCTTTCAAAGCCTCTAGAGGGCAAGATCACTATAATTTGCTCCTAAATTTCATCTGACTTGTGATTCCAATTTAGCCAGAATTATGAAATGTCCCTTCAAATTAAGTAAACCACAGCAGTCCTTGTGCTATCTACAGGATGACAATATATCCCATTAGCCCTGCTCTACAGATTTCAATGAAATCCAAACCCATCTGTAATGGTCCTACAATTGGCACTATTGCCCTTGATCAGTACCAAGAGTCTATTGATGGAAAGGAGCCATCGGCAATCAATAGAGCGTTAACTTCCCAAAAAGGGCTATGGTTAGCAGTTATTTACTGAGATACTGACAGTTTCTAAACCCAAATCAAGGTACAGAAAACAGAAAATTAGGGGACTCCACCATCATCAATGCTATATCTCTAGAGAAGGTAGAAATATTACATAAATATAATGTGATTCTGTGTTCTTAAATGGAAATAACTGTATTTGAGGACCAGAAAGTAAAGCATTTGATGTCATTATCCAGGAAAATAAGTTTTCAGACAGGTTAGTTAAAGAAGTGGATAGTGCCATATGGTATTACAGAGGGGGAGGCATTTCATACATCTAATCTATGCCAATCCGCTGAGCTTTCTTTGTTTATATCACACAATCCTTCCTACAGCTCTATAAAACAGTATTATCTCAATTTTAAAAATGAGTGAATTGAGGTTCAGAAAAGTTGAATAACACATCCAAGGGCACAGAGGTAGAGGTGGAGGAATTAGGATGGGAACATGGGTCCGTTTGGCTTTAGAATCCATGCCCCAGGTTGACTGTGAGGCATAAAGCATCAGAAGCATATTGCATTGAGGACAAGGACTAGAGAGGGATAATTTTCAACTCAATGTTGAGTTCAATTAAATTCTTTAAGCATTTTTTTTAGTAATTGTAATCACAGACTTTTACCAGCTGCCCTAAAGAGGCTATATACCTTAAGGTTTATATCTGTGGGTTCTAGAGTCAGATTCTCTTTGTATTTGTATCTCTGATATGCCTCTTACTAGCTGTGTAAACTCAGAGAAATTAACTCAATTCCCAGGTTTCCTCATCTGTAAAATGGATATAAAAATTACCTTGGACAATTTCCATGGAGATTAAATGAGATGGCTTATAAAAGCAAAGTACTTTGCCTGGCATAGTGTACATTCAACACATGGTGGTTGTTGTTATTACCCTTTTAATACAAAGCTATCTTATAAATTAACGCAATGTTAGTGAAGCAGTTGAATCCTTCAGTGGAAATATTATTTCTTGTTAGAGGAGAACAGAACAAGAGTGGACAAATACTGCTTATTCAGGACAAGGAAAAAGTTGAAACCAATCATCATACCTTAACCAGAATTATAGAGAAAACAGGAATATGAGATGGATTCCCCCATGGTACTGCTGAGAGCCATACACGAGACAGATGGGGGGGGGGCAGGCTCTTACCTGCCTGTGTTAAAATTTTATGTTATTATTTATTCAAAATATCAGAAAGCAAAACTTTTACTAAAGCTTGTGACAGTTAACACTGACTGCGAAAATCTAAAGGGCAGTAAACATCCAAAACCACTTTCAAGGTGTGGATCATCTCAAGAATTTGTATTGTTCTCTTTCAGAGTCTGGTCTTCTGATTCTTTAAAATTGTTGCTTAGCTGGTAGTTTAGGGGCATCACACCCTTTTTAAAGAAGCAGTTCATCCAGGATAGTTTCCTCAATTCAGATTAATCGTGTTTTGGGGGAAAAAAATTGCTACTTATGGCCACAAAAATGCTTACAATTCCCCCCAAACTCTTGTAATCCATGCTGTCCTACGTCTTCTGGGTACATAACCCAGATCACCTGAATTTGACCTTATTTGATCAGAGGCAAGAAACGGGATCACAGTGGTAGAAATGAGGCAGAAAAGAACTTCCAGAACACTGAGAAGCAGTCCCCACCAATCCTGGCCCCAACCCAGTCCTATTTCACGTTAAAATGAAACATTCACATCACCCTTTTGGCCATCAACTCCCCATACATTCCCGTCATTTCCTTTCCTAAGCAGAAGGTAGCTATGTGGACCTCTAC
This sequence comes from Physeter macrocephalus, assembly GCF_002837175.3. NCBI lineage: Eukaryota > Metazoa > Chordata > Mammalia > Artiodactyla > Physeteridae > Physeter > Physeter macrocephalus. The sequence continues at coordinate 93,920,519 of NC_041220.1, read as the reverse complement.
TAAGCCAATCTATTTCTCTATGGAGAAATTTCTATTTCCCATGAGGTACATGCAGGAAATGAATTCATCACCTTCAATAGATTCCATATAAAGATGAGAGAGGCATCAGCCTGAGCTCGGATGCCAAAGACCTTCTGTACGATGTCCCCAACACACAATCCTGGAATCCCTGAGCACTCTTACTCCTTCTCCCCAGGCCAAGGTTACTCCCTTAGCCAGCACTTTCTCATCCTCTTCTGGGCTCTTTGCTTTTCTACTTCCTTTCCTTCTCTCTCCTTTTCCTTTGCTGCAGGCTCCAAATGCTTCCACAAATCATTAATATGTTTCCTATTCTGTACCTTCTTTTTAATTTAACTTCTTCCTACCCTAGTCCTGTGCCCAGTTTTATATGCTTCATTCTCACTGAGATCTTCTTCCCTTGGAAACCTCTACTTGGCATCTCTTCCAAAACTTATTTTCAGTTTTTTCAGTGCTCACAGGAAGCAAGGTAAGCTTGGAAGGCAAGGCTTGACATTCAAAGCATTCTGGAATATTTATCCCCACTGGGTTCTTAGTCCCAAAATGTTTGCCTTTCTTTTTTTTCTTAGCATATGGCTGGAGTGAGGAAAAGGAAGACAGTATGATTGCTGATCTTGGTCTTATGAGACTGATACTTTCAGGGGAACAGCCTGTTTGTTTACAGACAGGGCCCTTGGGGTGGTTACCATTGGTGGTTGCTGTGGCAGCTTCAATAGCACCATCGGCAAGGATTCACCTCCACCCTGTCTTTTCCCTACACCTCCCTCCCCTCTTTACCCAAACCCTGGTTACCAGGAAACAATAGAAAACCAAAATGTTATGTAGACCTCTTCATTGATAGAAGAGCTCATTTGCTATAGTTAAGCCTATAGTTGCAGAACTAAACTCACCTACTTGCCTCCATTTCTAAACACCTCACACTGTCAAAGCCCAGGACAGATGAAATCTGCTTCACGTTCAATCATCCTTTATGTTGGCTGTGTACCTGACACCATTGTAGTCCCATAGGAAAAGCCAGATTTCCTGATCAGCTATGGCTTGGATCCACCTGTGGCTGACACCAAGACAGCTCAGTGTGATAGGGCTTAGGATGAGCAAAGAGCTGGCTGTCACTAGGTACTATGCCTGGTTTCTAGTGTGCCTGGGAATAAACTGAACCCCTGAAACCTCTGTCTCACTACCTAACACCACAGGCAGTATCAGACCATCTGATTGGCTTTATCCTTTCTGTTTTTTCCTTCTCAGTCCTAACAACCTAGCCCTTTTCAACTGGAGAAAACCCTACTTTCAGACACGTGTATCAATACAAACTGATCTCTTCCATTTAAGACTGTGACACCAAAGTTTATCATGCCACACCTGAGTCTTTTTGTATTTGACTGCTGAAATATTGGAAATAGTTGAATTGGCTTGAAGAAAGATCAAGTTGGATTAATACTAAAAGATACTCTAAATTTGATGCTTTGGGCTCTGGATCTTCCTTGTAAGGAAACTTATCAAGAACACACTTTACTTCTAGTAGTTTTCAGTAGCTTAAGAGAATATAAGTAGAAAAGTTTTAAAGCACGTCACCACTTTTTAGGTGAAAGTCCTAGGAAGCTATGCTTTTTATGTCACACCCTCCTCTCTCTTTCCCATGGCACAGAGAAGGTGGGAGCAAGGAGGAAGTTCACCCTAACTTCACGCCAGTGAAATATACTGACTAAACAATTTAAAGACAATCACAGGGTCCCAGGCAACCAGGCCTCTCAGTTTTAAATGACTGTGGACTCATTTAAGCTTTTATTCACAGAGGGGCAGAAGTCTATAATGGATCATGCAAGTCAGAGCTGAGTAATGGTTCACCATGGCCTAGTTAATAGTTAGACAAGCTGTTCCTGTTTGATTAGGGTTTTCTTTTCCATTGCTATAATTGTATGATAATTAACTCAACAGAATTACATCTCATTTGGGGGAAATATGTACATGTTGAAGTTTCAGGAGTAACAGATCCCACATGCCAAGGAAAATGTCTGAAATTATACTGTGGGTCTCTTGCTTAGCCATAAAGATTGAATTGTCAGGCATGCGCCTTGTGAGCTTTTGCCTCTAAAGGAGCTACTGAGTTTCCTTAGCTCTGACTTCTTCCAAAGGCTCTATGCACAAAAGTACTGTACCCAGACAGCTGTTGATAGATTAGAATTGCCAAGTGGCAAACAGCATGAAAATCTAATGTAATCTGACTTTGGAATTCAATGTGAGATGGAACACATGAGGCTCCCCTAAAAGAAAAAAGCATCCATTAATACAGGCACCACCCCATGATCAGGTGTTTTACATAATGGAAGGAAAGTCTTTTAAAGCAGATGGCAAGGTATCAGAGTGGATGTCCAAATTAAGTCATTTATAAATTGGCCATACTGATAACCGTGGAGATCTTTTCCCTCCTCTAACCACCTATAAACTTATCTCTATCACACATCGCAGCTAATAATCATTTACCCTCTCATGGTTATGCTAATTTCTAGAGTTGCTTGTATCTTTAAAGAGAGAGAAGACACTTTACAGCAGAAACTCATCTTTGTTCTCTCCAAATCTTGCTAGTTTAGTGCTAGTGCACGATCTGTGCCTAATACATGGGTTGAGTCACCCTTTAGGCCTCCGTGTCAATGTCATTTTTTTCTAAGAAGCCACACTTGACCATCAGTATTGAGTAAGTTGTTTCTACTCTGTGCTTCTAGAGCTTCCTGGACTTAAATTTATCAAAAATAGGACTCCTGTATTAAAATTATTGTCATGCTTGTCTTGCTGGTCTACAGTTTGCTTTCAATACAAACTTTTGCGAGAGTAAAAGTTCTAACACGTTTACCTTTCTCTTCTAGCAAACAGGAAGAATCACGCAAAGATCCTTGATAAACAAGGTGTATCTACCAATTTATCACCTGGCTAAAACTTGGCATTATTCTCCCACCAAGTTCCAGTAGTCTTACCATATTAGGATTTAGAAAGCTAAACATACTCTCTTAGGCTGCCAGTAATAAGCTATCTAAATGTGGGCAGGGTGGAGGGTGGGGAGAAAAAGATTCTAAGATTTCTGAAAGGCCAGTATGACATTGCTTGATGAGGCAGATAGCAAATGATCACCCTTCACTGCTGTCCGTGCTAAGTGTTGCTTCTTCCAGGACCTAGATTCACGGGTAAGATTGACTGATATAGTACAGTCAAAACAGCGTGATTTTCCTGTTGTTTGTCTACCAGAGAATTCTAGGGACCTAATATCCTTAACTGAAATCCTTGATTTTAGGGTAGATGAATGTTCTAGAATCACTGATGGTATTCCCTGTTCTCCTGCTTCCCTCTCACACCATGAATTTTCTCTCATTGAATTTTTCCTCCCTCTTACCCATTTCCATTTCAGCAGGGAAGTTCTTCTTTTTCTCTCTGGTCTAAATCTGGATATAAATCCCTCTCCTTATTTCTCCCTAGAATAATAGGCTGACATTTTGAACAGATACTTTATGGAAAAATAACCTGATCCAACACAGGTATAGAGTTCATTATACAGTTCACCTTATCATGTCTATTTTTCAGATTCTATACAATGTAGGAAATGCAGTGAAGAGCATTCACAGCCCGAATCCCTACCCTAACATAATCCCCTCCTGAAAGTGCTTGACATAGCAGTCACTATGGTTCTTCCTCCCAGCCTGGCTGCCCATGTTGCCCGAGGTCACCATCTTGCCTCTCCAGCACCCACGTGTAGAGCTACTTATTTATTATATCCTTCCAAGGAAAAATGTCAACGTATTAAATGACAACACGTGGGAGTTAGAACCTTGCAGACACCTAGGGACACCTTCCCACTCAGTTCCTATTTCCCGGTGGAAGGTCTAGTCTGGTACATAGAAAAATAATTTGCAAGGAGGTATCCTACCTATTATCCCCTTGAGCAAACTGATTCTTCCATTTCTGCATTATCATTCCTTGTTCACACACCTAGTGAATTCTAAATGACTCATTGAAGGGAGTACCATCATCTAAATACCTAAAGAAGTGATATTTCACTAAGACACCTAGCAGTATAGTTACTAGAACATACTTACAGGGACTTCCCTGGTGGTCCAGTGGTTAAGAATCTGCCTTCCAATGCAGAGGATGCGGGTTAGATCCCTGGTGGGGGAACTAAGATCCCTCATGTCTTGGGGGCAACTGAGCCCGCAGTGTTCTAGAGCCTGCGCGCCACAGCTAGAGAGAATCCCACTAACCGCAATGAAGATCTCGCGTGCCGCAACTAAGACCCAACACACCTGACACAGCCAAATAAATAAATAAATATTTTTAAAAAGAACATACTTACAATGAGCATGTACATTACTTTTTTATAGATGTATTGGGTTTAGAGACACTATGGTAGTGACACTTGCAATCAGTCTATTAATTTAAAGAACTGTAAGTGTTAAACACACGACCTCCTGTAATAGTAGACATTACACTCTCTACATACTAGTTAATGTTTCTGATTCCTTAAGATCAGGAACCAATTGAAATCAGAGATTATGTCTCTTTAAAAATTTTTCATTTCCCTCATCCAACACAGTGTCTGGCACTCAGCCCTCAGTAAATGTTTGATTAATTAGCAAATGAATACCTGAATTAATTAATTGATACAAAGCAACTTTGCTTTCTATAGTAAGTACTATTTAAATTTAGACAAAGAAAAAGAAGCAAAACTATTAAATAGAGAATGGATAAACAACAAGGTCCTACTGTATAGCACAGGGAACCACAATATATTCAATACCCTGTGATAAACCATAATGGAAAAATAACGTGTGTGTATATATATAAATTTGCTGTAGAGTAGAAGTTAACACAACATTGTAAATCAACTCTACTTCAATAAAATAAAAAGAAAAAAGAAAAAAAGAAAAACATAAGCAAACTCAGGTGAAGCTTAGTGATTGAATGTCCTAAACGTATATGGGAAGGTGATGTTGTTTTGGAAGCTCAGGCAGGAGGATGAAAACCTGGGTTTGACAATTCTGGCAAGTTTATTTCCTTTTCTGAAAAGCAGGGATAATAATACTTATAGTATAAGACTGATAAATAAAATAATGTTTACAAAGACCTTAGCATGAGCCTGGTACACAGTCAGCACTCGTAAAATGGAAGCTTCTGCTGTTGTCATCCATGTGGCAGTGTAAGAAGGCAAGGCACAGCTAAAGAGGTTCTTAGTTAAGAAGATGCCTAGACCTAAGCAAAACATTGTCTGAGGTATCCATATTTTCATAGCTCATCTCCAAACCATAACCTAAAGTTACCAAATATTTAATCTCTAGGGATATCAACATGAGCCAAATGGGATCTTTAAGCAGAACTGAAGGTTTTGAATGGACAGAGATGACCACATAAAAACTGGGTTCAGTAAGAACAAAGGCCTGTGACCCCATGGCCATGTAGAGAGGCCTCATTCTCAGCAAGGAACACCAAGCCCCCACTTTCGTGCCAATGGGTTTATTCTAAGCTCCAGTGGACATAGAAAGTGGGTGTGGTAGTAAACACTCTCTGTCTGAGTTGGTGTAAAATCAACAGGGGTGTGGTTAAACCCATGAATGTGGACAGCTGTGGACAAAACTGGGAGGAGCTGGGGAGAGCGGAAGCAGGTTGACAGAGACCAAGATGAGAACAAAGCATCCTGTGCCTAAGGGATGACCATGGCATTGGGGTGGTGGTTTGTACCTGAACTTGGACAAAGGAAAATCCTGTGTGGTCAGGCCCTCTTCATATGACAAACACTCTGGGCATCCATCAAATTGAAATCACATTCAAAGTGAAATCATGTTTGTGTGACCAACAATAGTACATTAGTCAAAATGCACATCCAAGCCCAGAATGTATTGAGAAATCAGAAATATAAGATAGTGGCAAATGCTGATAGCAATACAGTGTAGAAGGCCCAAGCAAGAAGATTTTGAGAAAAATGCCACAGAAAAACAGGGTTATGGGCATACATCATGCCCCAGGGTTAAGTTGTCCTAAAGAGACATGTCCCCAAATGTATTCTTCCTAATTTTAAACTGTGAGAAGCTCCAGGGAAAAAAATTGTTTCTGTGCTCAAGTAACTGAGAAATGCTATAGCCCTTTTTAGAGAGTTTTCGTATAACATTAGCATATTAATGACAAGAGAAATCCTGCTAAAAATCATGCTTGTATTGATTTAATCTAACACTTCCCAATCTTCTGCGGCCACCATTTCCTTTTCACAGTACTTAATATTCTGTGAAATAACTTTGGGAAGTTCTGGCCTAGGACCAACAATATTAAAGCAACTACATGTTTTTGATTTCCTCATTTAAGTAACAGAGATGCCAAAAATATGAGAGCAAAGTGCAAGGATCAAATAAGGTAAAGTATGTTAAGCACTAAGAAAAGCAATGGACCAGCTACATGGTATCTAGAAACAATGGAAGATAACAAGAAGAGCCGTTGAAAATAATGGTAGCCGAGAAGGATAATATTACTAAGACAGTGAATGTATCATTGAAATATTAGAACTAATACTCTTTGGAATATATTAGCTATATATTTTGCAGCTATATATTTTGCAACTGTATCCTATATCCAAGAGTGTCTTAAGCACATCCTACTACAGTCTTATATTATAAAACAGCATGAACCATTCCTTTTTCCCTCCTCATATCAAATATGTCTGATCACTGTCAATTCCAGTTTAGAAGATCTCTCTCTCTCTCTCTCTCTGTGGTCATCCAACTCCTTTCCTGCTTTCAAAAGCAGCACCACTTTGTATGGAAACTGGGAAACAAAAACAAAAATAAAACAAAATTCGTATCCCTTTTCTTTCCTTCAGGTCTTCGATGGGTGGGGTGACTCAGAAGAAGAATCTTGGAACTGAAATTTAGAGAAGAATGAGAAACAAGAAAGATTCCCTCCCACCAACACACCCTCAAGATAGACATCTCAGTGACAAGGTCATGATAGGCCTTGCACAGTGTTGATTTCTAGAGATTCAAATGTTGTGTTTTTAATAGGCCCAGCCTTCTGCCAGAAGTCAAGACTAGGCCTACATCCATTTGCCTGTTTCACACCTCCAGTTGGATGTCAAAACAAAATTCTTGATTGAACCTCCTGCTGCCTCCAGGCTACCAAACTTCTTCTTCCATTGTCATTCAGTAAATACGATAAGCAGCAACCCAAGTCTATCAATGCTCAACCAGAAGCCGTGGTGTCATCTTTGATGGCTCTTTCTCTCACACATCACTTCCAATTCTTTAGCCAAATCTGTCAGTTCTATCATCAAAATATATACCATGTACTCACCTGCTAGCCACCACCATCTCTTACCCAGATTACTACACTCTCCTCCTAACAGACATACCCGTGCTTCCACCCCATGATCCGCCTCACATATTCATTTTCTAATGTGAGCCCTCGGCAGCTTGCCAGCTCACTCATGGTATAATCCAAGGTTCTCACCGTGGCCCCCAAAGGCCTGCATTCTTTAACTTCTCACCCCATCTCATCACATCTCTGACTCTCTTCCCACTCCTTCTCCTCTCCATTCACTTATCTCTGGCCTTCTTGCTTTCCCTGGAACATTCAGGAGTGTTCCCACTTCTTCGAAATGTTGTGAGGATTAGATGGTTGATATATATAAAGTACTTAGAGCTGCATCTTACTCATAAGAGGTCTGAGCTAACATTGCATCACCACTATTTAAAACCCCTATGTATTTCTTTTTACTTTATCTTTTCACCACATCATGTATCATGGGTAGTGTTTTATGTCCCCCCCCACAGAGCATTTCTTCCAAATATTCCTTCCGCTCAAATATCCTTCCCCCAGAAAGCTACATGGTCCTCAGCCTCACTGCCTTAAGACCTCTACTAAAAGCATCTTAACCATAAGTCTCTCCTGATCACACTATATAAAATAGCACTCACAGCACAGGATCTGGTGAAAATATAGAGAGGAAAAAACAAAAAGTCAAAGGGGCTCCAAATAGTTATGACATAAGGTTAATTGAAACTTATTATGAGACATGACTCTAAGAGCTTTACATGAATTGATCACTTAATCCTCGCAACAGCTTTGTGGGACACATAACATTATTAATCCCATTTTTTAGAGAAGAAACTTAAGACACATAGAATTTACTAACCTGCTCAAGACCATGCAGCTAAAACTTATGCGATGATGTTAGGATTTGAACCCAGGCATTTAAACTGATAGCCACTGTGTTTATCCACATTACAACCTGGTGTCTTGCTGATCTTTCCATTTTAGTGTCCATAGAACTCTTCTTTCACTGATTCAGCAATGTTTTGTTGAACTCCTACTATATGACATGATGTAGGGATAGGAAAAGATAAAGGTAAGAAATTAATTTGGAGATGTAGCCAGGGCTCAGATTGCATGTGGCTTAGTAGGTATTGTCTTAAATGTGATGAGAAACCATTGGAATGATATGACCACATCTGCATTTAGATGGAGCACTCTGGTTGCTTAGTGGAAAATAAGCTGTAGGAGGTGATAGAGAAAGCTGCAGGGTCAGTAGGAGGCTATTGCCAGGTCCCAGTTCACAGGAACCATGATGGATTGTTCCTTGAACAAGGATGCCTATGGTGGAATTGATGAGAATTGGTCAGATTCACAGTACATTCTGAGGGAAAACTAACAGAATTTGCTGGTGGTTTGAACATATGTCCCCCATTCTTTAAGTTGTACCATTATATTGCACAATATGAATACTCCATTGTTATTAGCCATTCCTCATATTGAAGGCACCTCCCCACCTTTTTAAAATCACAAAGTGTGCTAGAATGTTTGTCTGTATTCATGGTTTTTTACACACGTGTGATTGTTTCTATAGGGCTGTGAAGTGAAAATGCTGAGTCACAGAGTCCGTGAAAGTTTAATCTTAACAGATATTGACAAAAAAAGTCTCTAAACCATGTGTACCGATCAGCCTGTGCCAATTTGTATTCCTCTACTTCTCTCTTTAAAATGTGTTGACAATGTGATTTCAATGTGACATTGAAAACAGGCCTTCTCCCTGTTTTCCCAGTCTGTCTGCAGGTTATGCTGGGACGCAACCTCATCTATGTACCAGTGATAAGATGATCCTCATTACATCACTGGCCTCCCCTTGCTCAATCAATGCCCAAGCAAACTGCCACTTCTATTTGCAGCTGTCTGTTCTGGGTAAAGCTGAGAAATCACAGAGAGAGAAGAGGTGTGGGCCTTTCCAAGGAAATTGTAACTGCTGCATTTAGCTACCCTTGTAAATACCTGGATACAAGAAGAGCCTTCCCAAATCCGGTTATTTCCTTGTCAGGAACGTGTCTTTTCACAGCCCTGGTACAAGGTCAGGCAGTGCCTTCAGGGGCTGTTAAGAACAGGATGCCCTGTAATTAACTGATTTTCTGTGATACAGTAGTAAAGCATGTGTTTCTGTAACCTTGAATATCACCTAGTACATAGGTGCTCATTGACCTAGAAGTTGAGGGCTTTCAAGGAAAAGAGATAACTGTGCCCAAGAGTCTTTCTTACCCTCTGCTACCTAGCACAATCAGTCAGAGATTGCCTATCACAACAGACTGTAGACTTTCTGATAAACAGTGTTTTGGACACTTTCTAAACTTTCTCTCATTAACTCTTTCAAACTCACATGCCTGGGAGCAAGGCAGGCAGGGATATATTATTCTAAGTTTACTTAAGGTTAACCTGAGGAATGGAAAGGTTAACTGACTTGGCCAAGGTCATAAAACAAGCTGTAAATAGAATCAAGAACAGAATTCAGATCTCTGGAAATGTTTCCAGTCTAGTGTGGGAAATGTTAAAGCACTGTTCCTTTCTATAATCTTATACCCCAAGAGCAATTTTGCCTTTCTAATTACTCTCAATTATGTTTTCGTATCATGGCATGCACAGAAAATGGCAGCACTTATATGAGTCATGAGGGTAAACGGATGAAGATGACTGTGGTGCCAGGTGACCAGCTTGGAGCCCCAGTCATCCCAGGTCCTGCTAGACTCTTTTGAAGAGTGAAGGCATCATATCTCTGCCAACTATAATCCATTTGGGTCAAACCAATGAGGAATCATCCAACATTCCTATAAAGTTCAGCTTCGTGCAAAGAACTACCTTGCTCTGCCTTGGGACAGATGTAAAAGTATGGCAGGACCTGAAGAATTGAGATTTTGTGTATGCTGGGCATCCTGTAGGCCTGGGATTCATAGTGATTTCTCACTGTAGCTGTAGGAGACCAGGCGTTTGGAAAAGGGAACTAAGGGCTAGATCACTCCAGATAAGAGAGGAGGAGCTGCAGGACCATGGGAATGGCTGTGGGACAGAAAGCAGATACCTGAATTAAAAGAAATTTCCTAGGGATTGGTGACCATCCATGGATGTCTTCAAGATGCTTAGCCTTTTAAAACTTCTCCCTAATGTTCCTTTCTCTATACTTAACATATGGTCTCAAATCTTATGTAGTTATTTTTCTAACACAAAAATTTGATCACACTTTCTGTGAAAGCTTTAACTGTTTCTTATCTGGCATAAGAAAAAGTCCAGACTCATTACCTGGGCATACAAGATCCTTCAAAACCAGGGTCCAAGAACAAGCCACCAGATTTCTCTCTCTCCACTGCCTATCTCAAAACCAAGGCTTCCAGACACACAAAAGAATGATCCTTCCCTTCCAAACTGAGCTTTTCAATACCTTCTGGATGGTCTTTGCTCTTTCCTTTACCTTGTTCTCTGCCTGACAAAATCCTCCTCAAGATCCTACGTGAATGTTACTTCCTCTGTAAAAACTCCCCTAATCTACCAAGCATGTAAGTTTTCTCCCTTCCTTTTCCTACCATAGAACCTTGCTATTCTTGCATATTAATTAGTGATCTGTATGAGTTCTGTCTCTTCCATTGGGCAATGAATTTCCCCCCAAGGTCAATGCTAAGACTTAACACCCAGCATCTAGCATGGCACCTGGAACATAATAGGTACTCCAGAGTGTTCGTTTGAAGAATTGAATAAATAGATCTTCCATGCTGAACAATGTTTGTGGACAAAGAAAATGATTATTCCTTTTATTGTTCAACATCTTACTAAAAGTGGGCCTTATTGGTGCCGTCATACATGATTTTGAATCTCATTTTTGACTTAAGATTTTAAGTGACTTAACATCTTGGAGTCTCCTTTCTCCCACCTATAGAATGAATACAACAATAACCTTACAAGGTTGATGTGAGAAACCAGTGTTATCCTAATACTTGCCATATGTCAAGATATTTAGTAAACTTCTCTTCCTTTCTGCTTTTCTTCATTGAAGGAGCTTTAAATGCTAATAAAAATATATATTTTTTTACAATTCCATTCTTTATTCACATCTTAATCTACTATTTTATAAAGGCCACACATTTACTTTTGAAATTACTTATCCATGTGAACATAGCATATTAAGGTACATATGTATAGCTGTATCTTCAAGTATATAAACAAAAATTTTTTAATGGCATCCCCAAGAAATCTATTATTGCTGCTAAACACTCATACAGGCAACATATGAATGGCTAAAAATGAGTATTAGTAATAAGCTTATTGCAGTAATCTTATAGTAATAACCTGAGAGGTAATAAAATATGGAGGTTAAGTGCGTGGGCTAGGAGTAAAGAACAAACTTGGATTTTAATTCTGACAATATCCCTTACAGGAGAATCTGACTTATGATGCTTCAGTTTCTTCAATGGTATCATGGACATAATAAAACATATTTAACTCAAAGAATTATTGTGAGGACCGAAAGAGATAGAGAATGTAAAGCATGTGGCACAGAGCCCAGCACATGGTACACTCAGTGGCTCTTATTTTTATGGTTCCAATCATTATTATTATTTCTCCGACTTCACCCAAACCTACTATTGCAGACTTCCAGGACCATGATAATCTCACACACATATTCTGAGCATCCCACAGGGCGTCCCCAATGTGCCTATGAATGACATCTCAGCCTTCACCCAATAAGGAGCATAGAAAGGGCAAATAGGGCCTCTTGGTGAAAAGAGAGTGTGACCATGGTAGATCCATGCAGGAAGCTGTGTGACTCTTCCTTATTAATTCCCCTGGTGCCAGAAATGCAGTCACCCACCCTATGACCCTCTACCACCCCCCTCACCTCTGAGCACTACCTCGGCAGACACAGCCATCTACAAGCACTGTCACCCCGCATCCCCCTGCCACCTGGGTATTTCCAGTGTACAACAGCTCTTGATGTGCCAAAGTAGCACTGAGTGCCATGCCAACGTGGAGAGGATGCTTTGCTATCATCTGTCTTGTTACATTTGTGACATAGAAACAAAAATGGTTTTGTTCTGAGGCTCAATATTGTATGGGGTTTTCAGTGTGTGGGAACTAAAGGTTCATAGGCTGGGGTAAAACCTGAATGACTGAGGGCTCTTCTATTAGAATCACTCTTATTCCCTTTCCAATAACAGAGTCAGATTACCAGACACAGCCAATTTGTCTTTCTCTTCCCTTCAAAGAGAAAGTCACTCTAGTTAGCACTCTTCAAACTCTCCCTCCCAAGTTCTATACACAGTGAACCTGAACCCCATGTGTCTAGGAACAGAGCCAAAAATGGCCTGACATGAGAGCAAAATCTCTTTGATGTGCCATCTTTTATCTTAGGGAAAAAAAATCATATGAATTTGGCATCCTCTTTGTGGTATTATATTAATCTAAAAGAATGGCATTCTTCCTCCAGATTTTTTAGCCCATTTCACGGCTTTGGGTTCCCTCTGGAATTCCCAACCAACCTCAACAGTACTCATATCCCATGTTAGGATCCCTGATCAGCCTTGGAATAAATGAGTTCTCTCTCAGGAGACGCCTTCTTTGTTGGTACTTGGTGGAAAATAGATTTCTGGCATGCTCTTTTCACTCATTTGTCAAACATGTCCTGACATGGCTGAATCCCAGCCATAAACACAACGTAAGGTTAAACTTGACTCCCCTGTTCCCCAAGACATTTAAGCCCTGCCTCAGAGACATCATGAAGAACCTCAATTTTTATCCTACCATCTGCCTATGCATTTGCTGGGTAAATGTGAGGTTCTGTTGGCTGAGTAGTCAAAAGCAGAAGGTTTGCTGTGCATGATTACTGATGGAAACCACACGGCTTCAAAGTATGGGCAGACACAAGGGAAGCATTTGATAAATGTGTCTTAAAGATAATGACTTACATGGAAGTTTAGCTTTCTGCGAAGAAAATTTGGGTTCTCCAAAGACATTCAGGGCCTTCCAGAAAATAAAACCCATTCAATTAGTTCTCTCCCTGTACTTAAGCATATAAAAGTAATGGATCCATATAAATTATTACATTCCATATTCACACCAATTAAAAATTCCTCAGATGGTTCAGTCAATGGCCCATATGTATTATAGTTCTAGCGACTCCCATCTCTTTTATAGATGCACGTCAACCATATGCAGTGACATAGGCTGTGCCAGAAGTACCAAAATAGTCTTTGGAAATGAATGCCTCTGCATTGTGGCTCATAAAAATACCTGTTCATTATAAATGTAAGTCAACCCAGCCCAGTATTAGTTGAATGACAAGAAGCTAATTGCTGAAATGCAGCGAGATCCAGAGCTAAACGCAGTGGGCAAAGACTTAATGGAAAAGTAATAAGGTTAGGTCATGTTACTATTATCTCTAAATTCATGTGGTTTTCCATGAAATAAGTGGAGCTCAGTGCAGTCCTCTGAGACCTGGAGGTTTATCGCCCTCATGTTGGTTCTGCTTAAAAAGGCCAACCTCCATAAAAAGGAATGAGGTACTGATACATGTTACAACATAGATGAACCTTGAAACATTATGTCAAGTGAAATAAGCCAGTCACAAAAGGCCACATATTATACCATTCCACTTACATGAAATCACCAAAATAGGCAAATCCATAGAGACTGAAAGTAGATTAGTGTTTGCCAGGGGCTGGGGGAGAAGAAAATGGGGCATGGCTGCTAATGAGTGGGCGTTTCTTTTTGGAGTGATGAAGTGTTACAAAATTAGATAGTGGCAATTGTTGCACAATGCTGTGAATATACTAAAAACCACTGAATTGTATGTTTCAAAAGAGTGAATTTTATGGTAGGTGAATTATACCTCAATAAAGCTGTTATAAAGGAAAAACAAAAGTTCAACCAGGGTGTAATATGAAGTGGAGCCTAGGACTGGGGAAGGATGAACCATGGCAAAAAAAAAAAAAAAAAAAATCCTCAGAAGAGCTATACTGGACCCATCCATTCCTGGACAAGCTTCCAGAATGAAGCCCAGCATCACTTTCGAACCTCACCGATTTCATTCCCCAAATCCATAGGGTGATAGTCTTCAAGTCACTAAGATATTTTCATTCCCTTTCTTTGTTTTTTTTCCCCCTTCATTGAATTTTCTAGTAATTTTGAGTCAGGTGGAGAGGAGCTCTGCTTGTGCTGTTCATTATGGAAATTGATTTGACCCTCATTTGCATCTATTTGCACCGCCATCAAGCTGATTTAGAATCCGAGGGTGGTTGCAACCTCCTCGGAAGCTGGCAGATTTGCTCTAAAAACAGAGCCCTGGAACTTTCTAACCAGCTCTGAAGAACTTGTTCTCTTGCCCTTTTGATTTCTGCATAACATGGGCAGAGTTTCAGAGAAATACAACTCGTGGTAAAGGAAAGAAAGGAAACCTTTGTTGCCTCCTGCTATAAATAGCCTCCATCCGCTTGCCTTCCCTCCACGCTGCTAGTCAACCCTGCAATCCTGGGTTGCACATCAGAAACAAATACGTTGGTCTGTGGAGCAAGTGGCCCCAGGCAAGCTTGCAGCTGGCAACCGGCAGCAGAGGAGTTAAATCTTAAACAGTCTAGTATGAACTGAGCGCAACAATTATGCTCGCCGTACTGACCCACACGTTCCTCATGAGCCGCAGGAAAGGACAAAGCGCAGCCCTGCATCCTGGACCAACTCGTCAAGAGCCGTGATAGGAACTTGGGAGAATTCAGACTACCCCTGCCTTAGACGTTCTTGCCTCTCCTCTTTAATTTCCCTTTCCTCTACAGGCCGGGTCTGATTTCTTGCTTTCCATTTCTCACACCTGCTCTGTTTGGTCCCTTCCTTCATCTAGCAACCAGCAACCTCACCTTCTCTATACAACCTGCACTCTCTCTTATTATGATGGCATAGCTTGATTGCTATCCGTGATTGTAAAATATTGAATTCTCATTGTAAAAAAAAATTTCAGTTTATATAAAAAGGAAAATAAGAAGGTATAAAAATTAACTCTGCCACTCAGAGAGAAATTTACTGGTATTTTGAATGCAGAGTCTTCAAATTCAAAGAGAATATATATATTTTTAAATGAAACCTATGAGACATATCTATTTTTCACTTAGAAATCCATCTTGTGCATCTTTGCATTTCAATAAATATAGATCTACACTACCATTTTTAGCAATCTCTATAAATGTATCCATAATTTGCACACTTAGTCTGTTTCTTCTTGATTCATATATATATTCATAGATAATGTACACATTCACAGTTTTTTTTTCTTATCCCCAAATTTATCCATGAGGGCTTCACTCTATCCACAAGTTATCCAAGTTTTCCTAGTCGCACCTGCCATCTGGACCTCCTACTGTGCCAAACTGTCTGCTCATCAGAAGTTGCCCATCCTAGGCCTTATTCTTCACAACCGTATTCCATTCGATGATAACTGGGAAACTGCAAGGAACAAAGTGAGCTAATGGGTTAATTGGTACAGTGGCTTTTCTTTGGTTTCAACAGCTAATTGGAGCAGGATGAGCTTTAGAAATAACCTGATATGGCATTTCCCCAAGGTGTCAGTTCATAAGAAACTAAGATGGAGTACAGGGGTTAGAGTAAGTATTAAACAACTCTCTGGCCCCTACTCCAGAGAGTCCAATGTGATGAGTTTGGAGTGGGGTCTGGAAAACTAACATTTAACAAGCACTCCATGTAATGATTTTGATCAGTCAAATTTCAGAAATGCTAATTTTATCCAATAGCTTTATCTTTCATATGAGGTCATAGAGGACCAAAAAGATATAATTTGTCATGTCTACATGAACAATTAAGGTAAGACTTGAGGTATTGCCTATATTTTCCTATCTCCAAACCTGTCATCTTTTCACTGTGCCAGAGCATCTTATTCTAAAAAAAATTTTTATTAGAACAAAGGACTTCTAAATAGAATACTGTAACAGGAAGGATTTTTGCCTGGTACACAGTGACAGTTCTGGTACTCAAAGTGGGCTAAAGGGAGATTGACTTTGAGGCAAAAAATGTTCTTTTACTGCCACTCAAATCATATAGAATGCAAATGGCTGTTTATATTGTGTGTGTGTGTGTGTGTGTGTGTGTGTGTGTGTGTACATATTCCTATATACAGGTCTTAGAAAAAAATACAGTGAAACATGATTATAGAACCAACAGGATCAGAATAAAGGCTTTAAAGACCTATTTCTAGAACTATCTCCAATGGAAAAAAAATATACCAGTGCTAACGCAGAAAGACTGAATCTAATCAAAAGCAAAGTTTCCTTTGATTTGAGTCTGTCTTGATCCATGCAGAAAAAAATGCAAATCTTTCAGCAAGATTTTCAACTTTCAGTAGAAATGCGTAACACAGAACATGCAGAGACAGAAAGAAGACTTCTTAAAAGCAGTATTCAATTGTGGGCTGCTTATCTGGTCTAGTGGTCAATTCAGTTTTGGTGTTTCTATATAATAAGTATTTGGCAGGATTCTTTAATTCAAGATCATGTAAAGATAATAAAAGTGGTCATTTAAAATGCCCTAACCTCATGGAGTAGGAACTGTGATGGAAACCTTCCATTTTCCCGAGACACAGAGTGCTTCCAGTGAGCACTTCAAGTGGTACGTTCAGTTGTCTACTTTGCATGGGAGGAAAAGTAACCATATCAATTTCCCAGGTTCCTGTCATGGGTTGAATTATGTCCCTCCAAAATTCATATGTTGAAATCTCAACCCTCAATGCCTCAAAATTTGACCTTATTTGGAAATGGGGTCACTGCATATCTAATTAGTTAAATCAAATGAGATCACAGTGGAGTAAGGTGGGCCTTTAATGCAATATGATTGGGGTCCTTATAAAAGGGGGAAATTTAGATGCAGAAACAGACACACACAGGAAGAATGCCATATGAAGACTGGAGTAATACTGCCACAAACCAATGAAACCCCAGAAGAAGCTAGAAGAGAGGCCTAGAACAGATCCCAACTTACAACCTTCAGAGAATATGGCCCTGCTGACACCTTGATCTTGAACTTGTGGCCTCCAGAACTGAGACAATAAATTTCTATTGTTTAAACTACTCAGTCTGTGGTACTTTGTTACAGCAGTGGTCAGAAACTAATACACTACCCTTCAGAATATAGCCTTCAACCAGATGACACTTTTTAAGCCAAGGACAATCCAACGATAGGCTAATACCCACGGCACTCACTGTTTGGACAATACAAAAGCTTAACAGATTCTGAGACCCTAATGGCAAAGGACTAACACCTGCAACAAGGTTCAAAACCTGATTCTCTTGAAATAGAAGCTGACTGTTCCCCTCAGTTATTTCATGATCCTTGTGCAGCTGCACTAACAGAGAGAAGAGGGTCACTGTACCTGCAGGGATGATTGATCCTGAGTCTTGGATTGTTGCTATCAAACATTACCCCTTGCCCAATAGTAATAATGAATGAAAAACTGAATCAACCCCCACCTCACATTCTCTCTAAATTTTAAGATCTGTAAGGATGCAAAACTATATGAATGAAGGTTCAGGTCACCACCCACCTGGGCAAGGTGCTGCCAGAAGTCATAAGGAACCTGAAATGCATAGCAGAATATGATGGTGACGATGGTGATGATTACCAAATTAGGCCTCATGACCAGCTACTGAAGCAGGACCAAAGCAGCAGAACATTATGATTATTTACTCTTTCTCTTTTTCTACTACTTTATATGATGACTGGTGGCTAATGTTTTCAGTTCCAAGTAGAAGAATGAAGGAATCAACCATCACCCCTACAATGGTACAGTAGCAACTTTGTCTGTCTCCTGTGTTTAGGCCATAAGCTTTTTAATGGATGAAGGACTGGAGTGGCTGCTCAGAGGCCAAAAGGATTGACTGTGCTCCTGATCTCTCCAGATCTGCTCACTGTTCTTCCCCACCCTGCTATTTGCCTCAGGAGGCTGACCTATAAATGTTGCATCAATGGACTCTCATCTCTCTGGGTTCTTGTTGGGATACCCCAATGGGAACACTGGCAAGAAACGAGATACAGAGAAGACAAAGAAGGCATGCTATTTCCCTCACTCCTTCTATTAAGTCAGTGTTTGACTGGCTACATTCTCATCAGAAGATCATAGGGCCCATCAAGTGGCCCTCACCTCATATTTCTTTCTTTTGAGTTCCAGTAAGTATTCTCTTTTTCTGCCCCTTTATGCCTAGAAATGGTAATGGTGCCACCACCATCCCACCCACACACACACGGTTTAATAGTCCCTGGTAACTGATCTCTATTCTTTGTGGTTTCCCTGTATCTTTGAAAGCACTTTATTAAATGCTCTTCAAATGACTCGATTTGAGTATGCCATCATTTATTTGCAAGGACTCTGATGAAATAGAAACTCTGACTTGTTTAGCTATATGTATAATATATACAAATTCTATTTAGCAAACTTAAAGTGCATCTAAAATTGAATTCTCATTTTAATTTCCAAGTTTCCCTTCCCAAGAAATTGATGAAAACCCCTAGCTGGCCATGGTTCAGTCCATTATAGACTTGTGCTCTGTTGGCTGTGGCCGTGTTCTGTTATCCTCAACGCTGAGAACTGGGCTGCCTTTGTTCCGTGGCAGTATGCGTTCAGTTGTCCCTTTCTTATATCCAAACTAGTTTTCAATCCAAGTTGATTTTTTTTAGTCAATCTGCAGTCCTTTCAAGTTTTAGTTGTTAGGTTTCACTTGGACCATTTACTTATTTATCTATGGTATTTCTAAAGTTTGTTCTCCCTCTGATGCATTTTGAAAAATTCTGACCAGATATTTTTACCCAGGTAATGGCTTTATTTCTAACTCTCTCGTTATATTGTCCTTTCTCCTTCTCCCTTTCAATCTCCCCTCCCCTCCCTTCCCCTCTCCTCTCCTCTCCTCTCCTCTCCACACTCTTGTTCTATCATTGCACAGAGCAGCGGTTCTTGTTCTATCATTGCACAGAACAGCGGTGGGAAAGCATTTCATTCTGCTTCTTTTGTGGAAAGAGTAACTTTTGTATCAGGAACTATACTGCAAGGAGTCACACCCTCTTTAACAGTGGCTGTAGCTTCTTAGGGGTGTTAAACTATTACTTGTGTAGTTTTGGGTAAATTAACTACAATCTTGCCACTACTGACTTTATGTAGGAACTCTTTTTTTTTTTTAATTTAATTTAATTTATTTTTTTATACAGCAGGTTCTTATTAGTCATCCATTTTGTACACATCAGTGTATACATGTCAATCCCAATCGCCCAATTCATCACACCACCACCACCACCCCCCGCTGCTTCCCCCCTTGGTGTCCATAGGTTTGTTCTCTACATCTGTGTCTCTATTTCTGTCCTGCAAACCGGTTCATCTGTACCATTTTTCTAGATTCCACATATATGCGTTAATATACGATATTTGTTTTTCTCTTTCTGACTTACTTCACTCTGTATGACAGTCTCTAGATCCAT
>NC_041220.1:93899953-93900600 GCF_002837175.3 Physeter macrocephalus | reverse complement strand
GTATGTCTTCTTTGGAAAAATGTCTATTTAGGTCTTCCGCCCATTTTTGGATTAGGTTGTTTGTTTTCTTAATATTGAGCTGCATGAGCTGTTTATATATTTTGGAGATTAATCCTTTGTCTGTTGATTCGTTTGCAAATATTTTCTCCCATTTTGAGGGCTGTCTTTTCGTCTTGTTTATGGTTTCCTTTGCTGTGCAAAAGCTTTCAAGTTTCATCAGGTCCCATTTGTTTATTTTTCTTTTTATTTCGATTACTCTGGGAGGTGGATCAAAAAGTATCTTGCTCTGATTTATGTCAAAGAGTGTTCTTCCTATGTTTTCCTCTAAGAGTTTTATAGTGTCTGGTCTTACATTTAGGTCTCTAATCCATTTTGAGTTTATTTTTGTACATTTTAAGATTTTTTTTTTCTAGTTCGTAAAAAATGCCATTTGTAATTTGATGGGCATTGCATTGAATCTGTAGATTGCTTTGGGTGGTATAGTCATTTTCACAATACTGATTCTTCCATTCCAAGAACATGGTATATCTCTCCATCTGTTTGTATCATCCTTACTTTCTTTCATCAGTGTCTTATAGTTTTCTGCATACAGGTCTTTTGTCCCCTTAGGTAGGTTTATTCCTAGGTATTTTATTCTTTTTGTTGCA
>NC_041220.1:93897808-93898399 GCF_002837175.3 Physeter macrocephalus | reverse complement strand
ATAGCTATAAACTTCCCTCTTAGAACTGCTTTTGCTGCATCCCATAGGTTTTGGATCATCGTGTTTTCATTGTCATTTGTCTCTAGGTATTTTTTGATTTCCTCTTTGATTTCTTCAGTGATCTCTTGGTTATTTAGTAACGTATTGTTTAGCCTCCATGTGTTTGTGTTTTTTACGTTTTTTTTCCCTGTAATTCATTTCTAATCTCATAGCGTTGTGGTCAGAAAAGATGCTTGATATGATTTCAATTTTCTTAAGTTTACTGAGGCTTGATATGTGACCCAAGATGTGATATATCCTGGAGAATGTTCTGTGTGCACTTGAGAAGAAAGTGTAATCTGTTTTTGGATGGAATGTCCCATATATATCAATTAAATCTATCTGGTCTAATTAAAGCTTCTGTTTCCATGTTAATTTTCTGTTTGGATGATATGTCCATTGGTGTAAGTGAGGTGTCAAAGTCCCCCACTATTACTGTGTCACTGTCGATTTCCTCTTTTATAGCTGTTAGCAGTTGCCTTATGTATTGAGGTGCTCCTATGTTGGGTGCATATATATTTATAATTGTTATATCTTCTTCTTGGATTGATC
>NC_041220.1:93896382-93897192 GCF_002837175.3 Physeter macrocephalus | reverse complement strand
GTTATAAAGCTGGTTTGGTGGTGCTGAATTCTCTTAGCTTCTGCTTGTCTGTAAAGCTTTTGATTTCTCCATCAAATCTGAATGAGATCTTTGCTGGGTAGAGTAATCTTGGTTGTAGGTTTTTCCCTTTCATCACTTTAAGTGTATCATGCCACTCCCTTCTGGCTTGTAGAGTTTCTGCTGAGAAATCAGCTCTTAACCTTATGGGAGTTCCCTTGTATGTTATTTTTCGTTTTTCCCTTGCTGCTTTCAATAATTGTTCTTTGTCTTTAATTTTGCCAATTTGATTACCATGTGTCTAGGTGTGCTTCTCCGTGGGTTTTTCCTGTGAGTGTCTTTGCTTCCTGGACTTGGGTGGCTATTTCCTTTCCCACGTTAGGGAAGTTTTTGACTATAATCTCTTCAAATATTTTCTTGGGTCCTTTCTCTCTCTCTTCTCCTTCTGGGACCCCTATAATGCGAATGTTCCTGCATTTAATGTTGTCGCAGAGGTCTCTTAGGCTGTCTTCATTTCTTTTCATTCTTTATTCTCTTCTGCAGCAGTGAATTCCACCATTCTGTCTTTCAGGTCACTTATCTGTTCTTCTGCCTCAGTTTTTCTGCTATTGATTCCATCTAATGTAGTTTTCATTTCAGTTATTGTATTGTTCATCTCTGTTTGTTTGTTATTTAATTCTTCTAGATCTTTGTTAAGCATTTCTTGCATCTTCTTGATCTTTGCCTCTGTTCTTTTTCCGAGGTCCTGGATCATCTTCACTATCATTATCCTGAATTCTTTTTCTGGAAGGTTGCCTATCTCCACTTCATTTA
>NC_041220.1:93861503-93890977 GCF_002837175.3 Physeter macrocephalus | reverse complement strand
TTGTTCATCTCTGTTTGTTCTTTAATTCTTCTAGGTCTTTGCTAAACATTTCTTGCATCTTCTCGATCTTTGCCTCCATTTTTTTCCCAAGGTCCTGGATCATCTTTACTATCATTATTCTGAATTCTTTTTCTGGAAGGTTGCCTATCTCCCCTTCATTTAGTTGTTTTTCTGGGGTTTTATCTTGTTCCTTCATCTGGTACATAGACTTCTGCCTTTTCATCTTGTCTATATTTCTATGAATGTGGTTTTTGTTCCACAGGCTGCAGGATTGTAGTTCTTCTTGCTTCTTCTCAGCTTAAATTAATTCCCAGACTGTCCTCCCCTTTTTGTCCTCTCTCTCTTCCTCTTTCTCTCATTCTTTCTTTCTTCTCTCAATTGATAATGAGTGGAGGAATAGAGAAAATGGAATTGATCTGCTAGTGTTAGAGGGTCTCCTGCAGAGGTGGGGGGTGGCTGTGGCTCACCACGAGGACAAGGACACTGGCAGCAGAAGTTCTGGGAAGTACTCCTTGGCGTAAGCCTTTCCAGAGTCCTATGTAGGAACGCTTCACAGAATATACCAGCTGTTAATGAGATACTGCCCTTGCAGCATTTCATCATAAATAGCAGATCCTTGAGGATAAGAAGGAGCGTTTTGGTGTGTGAGGCAACCCACCATCACCATCATGAAAATATTTGAAGAGATAACATTTTTAGAAAACAATCTTTTGAATCACATTTTGTTGCTAGAGACAGGCTTGGGGTGGGGTCCTGGGTTTCCATGATAAGCAAAAACTACTCTTCCAGTGGCTGTGACTCAGAGCCTTTTCTCTCCTCTTGAGTTGAAGCTATTTAATTCATCTCTGCTCAATTCAATTCCATTCAATTCATTTTAATTCAACCCTGAGGATAGAGATGGACGCCTTATAGGTATTGTGAGAGATTCAATGATGAGAAGTTGCTATCATTTTATTCTTAGCACTTTCCCATTCACAAATTTACTTCCTCTTGCTCATCATCCATATTTGTTCACCTCCCATGTGTCCAGGTCCTTCATACCGTGACTCGATTGGGCAAAGCCTCATATAGTGCCGTGCTTCCATCTATACTTGAACCTCAAGAAACAAAAGCTCTTCTCTCATTATTTTCAAGCAAACACCCCTCCTTTGCATGCATTCCAAGAAAGACATGCATTAATTGTTGTAGGAAGATCTAATAAATTCATCCCCACTATTATTTTATCTAAGGTGGAATAGGAATGGTAAGAACTAATTTGATCACATCTCCCTGGGGTAAAAGTTTGCCTTTGAGCATAATGCTCTAAGACAATGGAGTCTATTATTAATACAACTTAAAGTTTTAGTAGAAAATAAAGTGGTAAAACGATTGGGTAGGGAGTGGCCCAGATGTTTTCCATTGATTTTCGTTTTGTCAGTAGGATTCTTTCTCCCACTGTTACTACATGGAGATCTCCTCCCAGAGCTCTTTTTAGTGAAATCCTTGGAGGATTCTGTGCTTTGCATCTGTAATTGAGGAAGTGGCTGGATGAAAGGGAATAAACTCTGTGAAAGGTGACGCTGAGGAGAAAATAGTCCAAACCCATTTACACAACTGTGCCATCATGCTTCTTCAAGAGCACATTTTTTTTTTTTTTTTTTTTGCTGTGTTGGGTCTTCATTGCTGCACGTGGGCTTTCTCTAGTTGTGGTGAGTGGGGGCTGCTCTTATTTGCAGTGGGCGGGCTTCTCTTGTGGAACATGGGCTCTAGGCATGCAGCTTCAGTAGTTGTGGCTCGTGGGCTCTAGAGCACAGGTTCAGTAGTTGTGGCACATGGGCTTAGTTGCTCTGTGGCACGTGGGATCTTCCTAGACCAGGGCTTGAACCCATGTCCCCTGCTTTGGCAGGTGGATTCTTAACAACTGCACCACCAGGGAAGCCCCCCAAGAGCACTTATTTTTAGAGCTTTGTGCTCTATTTTTTCTACACATACATTGAGGTGTAATTTACAAACAATAAAATGTATACTTTTTAGGTGACAGTTCTATGCATTTTGATAAATTTATATAGTCATGTAACCACACAAAAATCAAGATGTAGAATATTTCTGTCACCCCAAAATATTCCCTTGTGTCCCTTTGTAGAAAAATCTCCTTTCTTCACTTCCAGCCCCTGGCAGCCTCTGATCTAATGTGTGTCCTTTTAGTTTTGTCTTTTCCAATATGTTATGTAAGGGGAATTATACAGTATTATAGCCTTTTGAGTCTGGCTTCTTTCAATTAGCATAATGATTTTGAGAGTTATCATTTCTGTTCAATGTTTCAGTACTTCATTCTATTTTTATTGCTGAATAAAATACTTATTATAGTATTTTACTGTATGGTACACCACAATTTGTTTAACCATTCACCAGCTGGTGGATATTTAAGTTGTTTCAAGTTTTGACAATTATGAATAAAGCCACAGCATGTATTATTATTTCTCTTTGGTAAATACCAAAGAATATTTTCATAGGTTGTATGGTAAATATCTGCTTAAATTCATAAGAAACTACCAAACTGTTTTATAAAAGGTCACACCATTTTGAAGTTGCACCAGCAGTATATTAGAATTCTAGTTTCTCCACATCATCGCTGACACTTGTTATTGCCTTGTTTTAAAAAATTGAGCCATTCTAATACTTGTGGTATTTCTTTGTAGTTCTGATTTGCATTTTTCTAACAGTTAATGCTTTTAAATATCTTTTCATGTGTTTGTCATCTATATACCTTCTCAACTGAACTGTAGGATCAAATGTTTTGCCTCTTTTTTAATTGGGTTGATTATTTCCATATTATTGAGTTTTGAGAATTCTTTATATTGAATATATTCTGGTTATTAGTACTTTTTCAAATTATTGTCTTTTTGAAAAATGTCAGCAATTTCCTTACAAACATTGTAACCAGAAGAATCACTTTCTCATTCTTTCATTACCTTTGGAGGATCATTGATTCACAACTATTATACTTTTCCCTCAATCTTCTAATCTTAAAATTTTGATCTTGGCTCACTTTGAAAGTTATACAAAAACTAACTATCTACTGTCTCTCCATAAAAATCTGTATATATACAAATTTTTTCATAGCTTTTTAGAAATCCACAGGATACCTACTCCTGAAATTGCATATGGACCATGAACCATGAATTCCAGATTAGAAACTCATGTGTGCACCCTGTTAATGACAACTTGGATCACTATAATTATCTTCCTCTTTATCTTAGATGGACACAAGCTATTGGGTGATGCTGGATAAATCACACAACTGTGCAAATTAATACACTAAAGATATTCTTTCAACTATTTCAGCAAGGTCTACACAGCTATACAATAATATTTCATTAGTCTCTGTAGTTCTATGTTTAATTCTTACCGAAGCCAGTCAACACATGTTCTTTATTGCCATTTCCTTCACTCTCTGCTACTTACTTCCCAGAAAAATAGAAGAAATCAGGTGTGAATGAGCCCCCACTTAATTTAAACTTACACATGTACACAGCCTTTCTTCTCTCTAGTCTCAGAGAGAGAGGTGACATTCTTCCAGCCAATGCTAATGCTTCCTTTGGGGCTCTTGATCCTACTCTATCCTAGACCTTGTTCATATACCCATCTAGTCCACCTATATTATTAATGTTGCCCTCTTAAATTGCTACTTATTCTCAAGATTTCATTATGTTTTTTTATTTGAAAAGAGAAGAAAAGCCTCCTCGATGGTGTAACTCATTTTTACTCCTTTCCATACTCTACCCCATCCATTTCTCTTTTTTCGTAACCATACTTCTGAGAAGAATATGTTACACTCACTACCTTCAATGGTTCCATTTCTCAAATCAATCCAAACTCCTGTAGCATCTCTGATACTCCATTAAAATTGCTCTTCACAAGTAGTGAATAACTTTACATATGCTCTAATTAAAAAAAAATTAATTGGTTATTTTCAGTTATTATAGATGTCCTCTTGGAAATATTTGCTGTTGATGACTGTTTCCTGGAACTCATTTCTCTCTTGTCTTTTATAGCAATATTCTTTCCAAACTTCTCTGTTAATGTCTAAACTTTCCTTGATCTCTTCTCCCAAAAAGCACCACTATGATGGGGATCCTCAGGTCTCTCTCTCTGTTAAGAACTTTTTTCCTCAATACACAGAGTGTTCCTGGATGATGAAACTGTATGATACTTTCAACAACCAGCTACCTATGAATCAATGAATCACAACTCTTGACCTCACACTAGATCACTTTTAGAAGTTCCACTAAAAAACTTTTAAGCATTCTTTTCATAAGCTGCTTGAACCCAACCTGTCTCAAGTAAATGTAATCATTGTCACCCTCCCCAAATAATTCTCCAAATTTGTTTTTCCCTCTCTTGCCCTAGCTCAGTGATTATTCCCACCGTTTCCCTGTTGCCCAAGAAAACTGAGTGTCACACTGTTTACTCTTTTTCCTAAAATTCCCATTTCTGAGTAGTCATTTATTCACTCCCACATTCATCTGTGCAGTAAATATTTTTTGAGTGCATACCACATGCCAAACACTCTGCTAAACTTTTGCCAGGTTGAATCAGACATTATATTTGCTCTCTAACTGCTTACATTTTAATGTTGCAGATGCTATATACTATATATAATGTGAGCCTAAAAGTAGGATTATCTTAATTACCTTAAATGTGGGAGAGTCAGAGAAAACTTGCCAGAGGTAACCCTTTAATTGAATGATAAAGGATAAATGGTAATTAGCTAAAGAAAGGAGAGAACAACAGTCCAAGAAGGAACAGCCTACTTCAAGGCATGGCAATATGGTTCTGCTTACTAAGTCACTCCCTTTCACTTCCTCTCCAGGTGCACTGCCGAGTACTTACACACAGCTGGTCCATCATATTTTTTACCAATACA
Organism: Physeter macrocephalus; assembly: GCF_002837175.3. Classification (NCBI taxonomy): domain Eukaryota; kingdom Metazoa; phylum Chordata; class Mammalia; order Artiodactyla; family Physeteridae; genus Physeter; species Physeter macrocephalus. Next base: position 93,886,071 of record NC_041220.1, on the reverse strand, counting down.
ATTAAAAAGTGCTCCTAACAGGTCTCATTGGCCTCTAGTATATCTTCCTCCAATCCACCTTCCACACTGCTGCTAGAGTGATCTTTCTAAAGTGTCCCTCTGAGAATACCTCTCTCATATCTAAAATCAGTGAATAGGCCCCAAGTTTTTAATTGCATCAAGAGGCATAATGAGTTCACTTCTCACTACCGTATGGATCCAATAAGCTGCTATCATTGGACACTCTACTGACCACTCAGCTTGCTGAATATGCCAATGTTCTTGCCAACTTTTGATCTTTTCCAAGTGCTGGTTCCTCCTCCTAAGATTTGCTTCTTTCCTCTTCTGACATCTGACATACTACTTTTTCTACAATCCATAGCAATGTATGCATATGTTTATTATAGCATATATCATGTCATATTATGCCTGCTTACTTGTCCATTTCCCCAGTCACACCTGGAAAGCCTTGAGGAAAAGAAAAATGTCTTATTCATCTTCATATACCCAGTGTTCAGCGTAGTCCCTGACATATAGGTGTTGAGAATATTTATTGAGTGAGCATTAATTAATTAATTAATTAATATTAGGTACATCCGTTGATTAATGAGAAAGATTTCACAAAATCTTTCTCATTAATTTCACATCTGAAAATACGTCTTTCCTACAACACTAAAGAATCAACAAATATTGCCAAGCTCTTACTATATAGTCGCCGCTGTGTCAGGAAGTGATGATTTAAAGATGAAAAACACAGTCCCTACTTTCAAGGGACTTATAGTCTATGAGGGAAGATAGACATGAACACAGGCATCTATAAAAGATAAGTTTTTAGCAATATGATAAGGGAAGTAAAGAGAACTATGAGAAAAGGGGCAGAAGGGCATCCAACCTGGATTCTTAGGGTAACTTTCCAGAGCCAATGAGGTTTAAGCTGAGACCTGAAGAATAAACAGGTGGATGAGATAATTATTCCAGGCAGCGGTAATTTCATGTGACTGTCCTGGGTGAGAGGAAAAATCACTAGCATTTAAAGATCAGTCTTGGCTGGACCATAGTAATCCATGAGAGTTAGTGAGATGTGAGATTGTGAAGGGCTCTCAGAGTTCCCAGGGCTTAAAGAAAGGGACAGGAAAGATCAGGTTATGTTTAAGAAAATCACACTGGCTTCAGGATAGAGATTGGTTTGGAGGAGGGCAAGAATGAAGGCAGAGAGATCAGAAAACGATCTGTTCCCATCATCTGGGCAGGGGATGATGGTGGTATAGTCAGAACTCTGTCGGCTCCACCAGTCTTTAAGAATGTGCTCTGTGATCACAGATTTTTAAAAAGCTGTTATGGCTCAAAGTGCCTCTAACCTCCTGCCTCCCTTCCTGGGAAATGACAAGAAGGCTGTGGAATGAAGGCAAAAAGGAGCTCCTTTATCTGAAGATATCCTATGTTTTCATCTGGATGCCAATTTAAATGTGTGAGGGAAACCTTTACAGGACAAGGTGTGAAGAGCTGAAACTCAGAGATGATGACAGATTGATGATTAGGCTTTGGCCAGCCACATCACAGAAATGCTATAGAATACAGTGTGAAACAACAACCATAAAAGTATATTCCACAGGCAAGAAAAAAACTGCTCTCGGTGCACCGCTGAAGATGACTGGCAGTAAAATATGAGTCTATTCAATTGGACAAAAGTTAAATTCAGTAAGGAGGCAATATAAAGCCAAAAAGGGGCTTCTATTCATGTACTTTCTGGTTATGAAATGGATGAAAAATGAGGTTTCTCTGGTTTTATGTCACAGCCTAGCATGGGCATCCAGGCTGAGTTCAGATTCTTCCAAGTTGCTGCTGTCATTTTGTTTTCTTAGAATCTGGCTTCAGATCCTTCTTCACTTAAAGAAAAAGTAACTTGAAGGGGAGAGTAGGATCTCAGCGTGGTGAGACAGAATGTTTTCTACCACACTCTTTTCTCAAAATAAACAACTGCTGTCAGGAAGAACTCCCCTCAATTTCCCCACCGAGTCTCATATTTCAACGCCTCACAGCAGAGTTTCCACTTGGCTTTATAATTGCAGAAAGGAATTCAAGTATACATTAAGCACTCTGATGTTCTAATACCACCCATCCTTAGCCATATATATTGGGCTTATTTCAAGAAGACGAGAAGCTCCCCCTCTTCTATATTACCAACTATGAAAATGTACATTTTGCTGGCATAGGTTTCCCATAAGTTCTCAGTCACTCAATTAGATGTCAAAAATATGGCCTAAAATCTCAAGTCATATTTACTACAGAGGAATGGCCATATATACATTATATTACACATTCCATGTGGAAGGCGCATGGCAAGCTCTGCCTGGTTCACCTTTTTAGATTCCTCTCCATCCCGTTCACTTTTCTCTATCCCAGTGGCCACTGCCGTAGTTCAGGCCACTATGATCGCTCACCTGGAGACTGTAGCTGACTCCATCCCAAATGACTCTGCCTACCATCTTGCCCCATCCAATCCATCCTCCACACTGCAGCCAGAGTGATAATTCTAGAATGCAAATGAATGAAACATGTCACTCCCCTACTTAGCACTCATCAGAGGTTTCACAGTGTCATTAGGATAAAGTCCAAGCCCTTCAGAATGCCCTTTGTAGCCTGGCATCCAACTTTTCTTTCTTGCCTAATCTCTCATCCTCTTGTCCTTCCCTCTTTATGTTCAAAGTAGGTAATGGATCCTTTTCTAGTTCTTGAACATAATTTTATTCCTACTCACCGAACTCTTAGTGACCATTTGTTTTTCACTTTAAATATCATTGAGCAAAGCTTTGCTGCCCCTTAATAAACAACGTCAAGTGCCCCTGCCCTGAGTTAACACTGTATCTTGCATCTTATTGCTTTACCCAGCACACTTTATCTCAAGTGATGATTTAACTATCTGATTCTCCCACTAGACTATAAACTTCCAAAGAAGTGAGCTTTCGAATTTGTTCACCATCATATTCCCAGCAGCTGGCACAGCAACTTGCAAATCAGTTTACTGAGTGAATGAATGGTTGGATGAATGGATGGATGAATGGACAGATGAGGATGAGCCTGCTGAAGAGCTTGGTAAAGAAAGTGAATGGAGTCTTTTGTCCCTTCTATAAAGTGGAGATGATAAAAATACCAACCTCATAATCATTGCCGTGAAGGTTAAATGAGATACTTATTGAATATTATAAGTAAAGCATTTAGAACTGTGCCTGGTATGTTCTAAGCATGCCTCCAAAAAAATACTAGTATTGAGAGTCATAATGTTATGTTCTCAAGAAATATGATAATAAATTAATGGGTAAAAAATTATAAAGCCAAAAAGACAATTCAGTAGTAAAATCTAGATAAGTTCTCACTGACATTTCTCTCCTGCCCTTATTACAAAAAGCCTTTGAGACTTCCTGACAAGGCCCAGCATCTGTGGTCCCAACTCATCCACATTCAGCAGGCAAACACAGAGTACAATGGAGCACTTTCTGCTCTAGGATCCAAGTTCAACCCTTATCACTAGCGTTATTTCTGCCTAATCCCTAACCTCTTAGACTCTGGACCCTGTCTGTGTTCTGAGATCTATGACATCTTCTTGCTCCCCCTGTATTAGCTGACCTTTTGGTCTTTCATCCCGTGACCACCTGCACTGGTGGTACCTGATTAATTGGGCTTATGCTCCTGACCCTTCCTTGTTTGGCTTGTATCCAGGATGGGTCAATGGCTTTAAGGACATGCCCCTGGGCAGTGCACCATGCCAAGACACACAGGAGAGGAATACCATGGCAATTGGTCTACATTAGCATAATTCTCTCTGAATCCACTTTCAACCAAGTCATTCTTTGTCTGAAACCAACCTATTTTTTTTTACCTTCGCTTTATTTTTATTACTTCCTTACCAGTTGCCCTTTCAACTTGGTGTTGTCCTTTCTAAGGCTTTGATTAGCATTCTCCTAATGTGACATTTCCTTGGAAAATGTTTGGCTTGGTCCCAGGATCCCGCATATCACTGAACATACTTCTGTGCTGCTCTAACTGGGTATAAGCCAGAGGTGATAGACAAAATATTTAATGAGGCAATAAGGAGTCAAACTGAATGTTGGCAACAGGACTGGAGGAGGATTCTGGAAAGTCCTCATACTATGTCAAGCAGTAATCCTTTGGTAGCTGGATCTGAGGGTAGAGACTGGGGACTTAGGGAAACAGCCACTCACCAAGATGTGTAAAAGCATTCCAATATTCAACAACCATGATAACTATACCTCAGCAAAGATTTTATCTAGGATGGTGTTTTCTAACACCATCCATCTAACAAGCCTATTTTCTTTTTTTATATCCCCACGAGGCATTGCCTATTAGACTTATCCTTAAACTTAGGCATTAGGAGATAGGATTTCTCACAAAGACTATGTCTACACATATATTTGGCTTTAGTTTCTTCATATGGAGATTACTAGAAGCAAAATCATCCCCGAGGTTACTATGTTTTTGAGGAGATGATATTGCTCAGAAAAGCTCAAACTTGCCACTGTTTAATAATTGAAGTCCTCGAAACTTCACGAACAAGAAATGAACTAGGAAGCTTGTACATGCCTCAGGAAGATCATTTTCTCCAGAGTCTATTTCAGGTACAGCCATGATGGATACTAGGGATCATATTAGAAAAGGATAGGCTCACTGTCTAACAAAAAAATTGTACTCCACTGCCAAGGCGAAGCCCTTGCCATTTGATGTGTGTTATAGACCAGTAATTTGTATGTAACACCCAGTCTTCCTTTTTCCAAGATGGAGATTTTATTGTAGTTACCCTGTTCCTTCACCACGGTTGGATACTGGAGGAAGGTAACAGAATACTTGTCTTTCAGCGAATAGTCACCAGACCAGGAAATTCACTCCTGGATCTGATAGTGAGGACTGGACATCACTCTCAGAGATAATGCACTTGAAGATAGATTCTAAAATGAATGAGATTAGGGGTTACTTCCTGTGGGACAAAGATGAAACATATCTATATGAAGAAGGCTATATGAAGATGCTCATTAGTGTAAGGGGCAGATTATGTTAGAGACTACTGATTGGTTAGTTAAGTACTTACCTCTAACCTTCTTCTTCCTTGCCCCATCTATCACAGAGGCCAGAAAAGCTAAATATATGCTTTCCCAGCTTCCCTTGCAACCAGGGTGAGCCACATACTTCTAAACACGAAGAGATGAAGGTCAGAAGTAATATGTGAAAGTTGTTACTGATAAAATAAGCAGACACTACTGATTCTTTACTTTACCACTTTTTTCCTAACTTTAAGATAGACTTGAGACTTGGCGGTGTGGCATCTATCTGATAATCACGGGAAAAAACCCAAGAGAGTTAAAGTACAAACCCTGACACTATTATGGTATTGAACATGTCAGCAATAATCAGCCTTCTGATTCTTGTTAAGTGAAAAACAGTTATTCCTATTAATTTACATCGCTATTGATTGGATTTGCTGTTGTTTGCAGCTGAAAGCATCTTTACTAACAAAGTCTTTTGTAATGTAATTGAAGTCTCCAACATCATTAAACCTAGTGAAAACAGTGGTAAATTTTACACTGTATATCTTTTGCTTTCTTAGGTTGAAGTCTGTTTCCTTATGGTCCATGTGGGCTATCTGCTCTCTGCCATGAAATCTGTCAGGGTACAACTTTGTAATAACTCCAACTGGGCAAACAATACAAGGGGCAGATGGCTATGATGATACATCAATCTTTCCAGAAGCCAATTTTATAATAACAAGTTTAGAAACCTACCCAAAAAATTATCAGAAGAAAACTAAATATAATTGAAGTAATAATTAGATATGAATCAACAATGAAAAATTCATAGAACTCAAGCTAGCACTTGTAAGCATTATGTTCATGACAGGTATTTCTAAATGATTACGGAATATTTTTTCAGCGATACCCCTTAATGTCTGAGAATCCTTCATTAGGGAAAGTTCTACACAACCAGTATCAAGTAATTGGTGCTGACACATATGTGAAACTTAACTATTTGTTAACAATTGCATACACACATTTTGTAGGTATGGTTCATGATACAAACACAAATCCATGCTCACCAGGAACTGATAATATTTTTTGGTGGGCAGGCAGAGGGTACCAAGTGAATGTTTCAATTTTGTTTTGCACCCTCTTATTTTCCTTAAGTCCTAATTAACCTTGTCATCCTCATCCTAGTCAAGAAGATATACAGAATCTCTTTGAGTTTATTCAAAAAACTCCATTATTATGACATTGTATTCACTGTATTCATGACTAGAGCTAGTAAACGTTGCTGTTGCTTATTGCTTTTATCTCTGTCCCTTTATCTTTGCATCTGAACATTTAAAACTTCAAAACTATTCTTACTGTTATGTGTAAAAAGATGTTTCCACTATCCCTTTACGAACGATTATTTATCTGCCCTTTGGGACAAACTACAGCCATTGATGGAAAAAAATTTGTTTCTAGATATGACTTTTGGAAGACAGCCTCTCCCTCTCCCCCATGCAGGAAAATAGCTCCCTGCTTGGGTGACCTTCCATTGCCAACCAATTGGCAGTTTCCTGCCAGTTGTCAAATCTAACTGGCAACTTAACCTAAAGGATAGATGAAAAGGAGCAGGGCTATTAGGAGTTAATACTTAACACTTTCCTGCATATGGAATGTATTTATTTGATCTGGGCTATAGTGAAAGAGTGCTAAAAGATACCTCCAAAAATACCAAAATAGAGATGTTACCCAGAAGCTCAGGCAATTGCTCTTTGGTGACCTGAAAGAAAGAATAACATGAGAAAAGCAAATGAGAAAGTGCCAAGACAAGAAAATATAGATTGGGGGGAACAAAAGAGAAACAGAAAATTAAGTTTAATGACATTTTAGAAATAGGTATATGTGCATGAAAAAAATAATCTATAAAAAATAGGCTCCTGCTAAAAGCAACCCCAGAAATACAAGGAATTGTGAAAAATATAGAAAAGTTGACTTAAAATCAGCTGGTGTCAGTGAGAAAGAATGGGCATGGAAATTCCAGCTCCCCATGACAAAATGGCATGATCTTGAAAAACAATTGTAAGTTCTCTCATTGCAAGTGACACTGTGAACCCTCCCCAAGAGAGAAAACAAAAGCCCACATGAAGCAAAGACAGGAAGCCAAGGAAGGAGGGCACTTTGACTTTGATTCAGTCATTAATTTATTCAAGTATTTCGTGAGTTCCTACTAGTTCTAGGCACTGTTTTAGGTGCTGAGTGTACATCAGTTAACAAGAGCCTCAAAACCCTTGTCTTCATGGAGCTTACATTTCTAGTGAGGCAAACAGAGATGATACAATAATAAGAATCATAGAGATAATCTCATGTCATTCCCATGGTGCTGCCATTGGGATAGGCCATCCCATATTGTCTTCAAAGCTTGCCCCTAACTTCGCCTTCTGCATTGAGACATAATATGACAGACAGACATTAAATCAGGGCTGAACAATATCAGAAGAGAACAAGTCCTCTAGTGGAAAGCAAGAAAGCTCATTGGTTGGCGGAGAGGATGCCGGCCTGGGTGTCAATCCCCCTGGGGCCCACTCACATCCCTCCCTTCCCACGGTTTAGTTACGGGGACCACAAATCCCTGTTGTGTCTACACTCATGCCTGTGGGGTTCTGACACACACAACCAAATGGGCATGACTTCTACACAAGATACAAGAGCAATAAGCTGTCCTCCGCCTTATTTCATCATTGGATAACATTGTGTTAACATGCATCTGATGTTAAATAATGGAGCTCTCTGTATGCTGACTGTTTTGGTTTTGGTTTTTGCTGCTAAATGTTGTTTTTCATTTAATTGTATTCCCTCCCAAAATGATGCTGTGTTATCTATGCCAATTTTGATATAGTATTTGTAAGAGGTTAATATAAATACAATCACACACACAAAACTCAATAGAAAATGTTTCAAACTCGTTTTGATTTGAAAACTGTGGTCAGTGTGAATGTATCCAAGAGAAATAACTGTCCCCAAATTAAACAATTGGCACAATGTTGTTTAAAACAACAACAACAACAACAAAAACTCATGTCATTCCATACTGTGTAATTATGTAAAATGAAGCCTAAGTATTTGACAACTTCTCAGATACAACAGACCTGTCGTCTAATAAAATCAGTGTAAGAGATAAGTTATATATTTGTGTATACATATTGTCTTGCCTTTTTTCATGTGTCAGCATCCCTCCCCATAAGAAACCATGCTAGCTTGGTGAAAGGCAGAAGCTCAATTTCCTGATCAGGAGAGGCAACTTGGACTAGGCGCCCTGTTGCATGTTGTCCCTCCTAACTTTGGCTTTAGGCCAAGGAGGAGTAAACCCACAAGGAGAAGGGAGCAAAGCAAGGTATAGAAGTAGAAAAATCTCAAAGAAATTAGTAACAATGATCAAGGCCAAAACACTGAGCGATAACATCTTTTCTTAAAGGTGAAAAAAATAAGTATAAAAATGTGCTAAGGGCTTCCCTGGTGGTGCAGGAGAGTCTGCCTGCCGATGCAGGGGACACGGGTTCGTGCCCCGGTCCGGGAAGATCCCACGTGTCGCGGAGCGGCTGGGCCCGTGAGCCATGGCCGCTGAGCCTGCGCGTCCGGAGCCTGTGCTCCGCAACGGGAGAGGCCACAGCAGTGAGAGGCCCGCGTACCGCAAAAAAAAAAAAAAAAAAAAAAAAAAAAAAAAATGTGCTAAGAAGTTATGTTTTCATATAGGGATGGTTGTTCTAGGTCATCCGTCCATCCATCCGTCCATCCATCCACGTATTCTAAACAGAGTAAGGCATAGGCAAATTTATCTTCACTAAGAAGGAGATGCCCAAATATGAGTTGACTTGCAAAATCACATTCAAATCCCATGAAGTTTATTCTGCAGGCTTTGTCAATAGAGCTGATTCTTGGGGGTAAAAACTGTGATATAAGCCATATTTGTCTTGAGCCCAGCCTCTTTTTCTCTTCCTGTGCATTGCCACATCTTTATGTTTCCTGTTTAACATATAGCCTGGGGTGCGCAATTTCCCAAAGTTGTTAGGTGTGCCTGTTTGTGAAGAGTCAAACCAAAAATCCTAAAAAGAGAAAACTTCCTCCTGTCAGAGATCTGGTATAGTTTTGCCACGAATGATGTAGAGAGATTCCATAAAGCATTAAAGGACGCCCTGGGAAATTCATGTTAAATACAATCAGTCTTACATAGACATATATCTTGAAGTCCACTCTTTGACATTTCCTCCTTAAGACAAAAATTAAATAATGACCCTCTATAAAAACATTAAAGGGCTCCTTTTACTGAAAAAAAAAAAAAGGGCAACGTTACATGGCAGATTTTAAGCTCAACTTGTGTTTAGCCCACCTTGAATTCCTTTGACACACTCCCAGCTCTACCTTAACAACAATAGGAACAATTCCGTAAACTAGAGATTTATAACATATGACAACCCAACCCAGATCCTTATGAAACTAGAAGTGAGTCAGCAACATTATATCTGCTGGAAATTCAGGGCATTTCAGAATGAGGGGGAGAAATCTTCAAGAATTTCACAGAGGATGTTTTACTCTCTGAAAAATTGCTGAGAATTCCTCATAGGCAAAGAGGTGCCTGAGGTTGGTTATCCCCCTATGGCTAGGTGGCAAACGAACCCAGGCTTTGTGAGCCAGGGCCAGACAGCTGACAACGAGAAGGGCCACATCCTCAGGATATTTAGTTGCTACCACACAACAGTTCTTAAAAAGGGATTAACCTTCAAAGGCTTCCGTCCTCTTCAAGCAAATAATCTCTACTCCTTAATGCAGGCCACGCGGCCCTTAGTGAATAGGCTTTTGCTTGACTCTCCCCACGTGTCACCCACTCAGCCTTCCTGCCCCTCTTCTCCATACCCCCTGCTAATTTCAGACATATTGAAATTCTTTCATTTCCTCAATAGATCGTGCCCTAGTTCTAATTATTATTGAGATGACTCATCATAGCTTCATAATATAAAACAGTTATCATACATAATAACAACAAAAATAGAGTCTCCATGCATTAAGTATTTACTGTGTTGGACATGAGTCTTGTGCTTACATATAGCGTGCTTATTTTCACCCAAACCCCACAAAGCAGGCTATATCTATTTTTGAGCTCAGGAACCTGCATTTTGAGAGGATGGGTAATTTGCCTAAGGTAACACTGAACATATAGGGTAGATGTGTAACGTTAGTGAAGTTCTATTGATGTCCAAGCACAACATCTTCCTCTGCTCAAGACTCAGTACCATGCCTAGAAAGTCTTCCTTGGATGCCCTCTGCCCCTACTTGCCATTTGAAAGCAAGTAAGTATGCTACAACTTACTAGTCTGCTTGCATCTCCTTCTCTTAGAGTGCAAGCAACAACCCGGCCCTCTTCTTTCTCAGTTATCACATTACCGTGTACGAGCTAGGGGCTCAAAAGGTTTTTGTCACCCGTGGCCAACCATAAATGAATGAATGATTCAAAAGATGCTGCATGACGATTCAGGGACCAGGTGAATCGCAGGAAGTAACTATCTCAAGTCTTTCTGTGAACGCTAACTGGTATAACCAGATGTGGCTAAAACCCAGGGCTTTGTTTTCTGAGCCCTCCTTCTCCCCCTCCCAGCCCAGTTTACTCCCACAGACGATCCAGGAAAAGACAAAATTATCGCCCTACAAGGAGATTTAATAGTGATCATGAGAGGTGGCTGATGAGGGGCCTGTGTGAAGCCATGATAAAGGCCATTAGGAGGCTTTATGGAATTGTAACCCAGGAGAAATGTGGCTGGATTCATCCGGCTGTGGTTTGGGGACCTATGAGCAAATTTTCCTGGCTGACCTGAAGTAGTGAATTGATTTTTCTTTTCTCACAGATCCCGTAGCAAGAGTGGAACAGAGAAAAGACTGGAGGCCTGGAAGATGAACAGAAGAGATGGCAGAGCTGAGGGGAGTCTTTCCTTCCTTCAAGATGAATGTGTTCTCTGGAGACTGAGCCCTGGGGGAAGGAGACCCCACCAGGGCCCAGCTGAATATGAAGCCACTGTGTCCCCTGGCTTCTGCGAGTTGGGCATTTCCAGACCAAATTATAGAGCAGGTCATAGAATCAGGTCACAGGTGGGGACACTAATTCCCTGCTTCACTTTCAAGAGTGCTAAATGACACATATGAAATCTCTCTCTCTCTTTCTCTCTCTCTATCTCTTTCTCTCTGCTTTTAACAAGGAATCACCATAGCACATAATCACTATAGCATAATATAGAACAATATTGCACTATAGCTCTCCACACACTTGTATACTAGGTAGGATATGCCTTCAGTCAATTAAATGTCTTACTATACTACTGTCCTAAGAGGACTAAGTGGGCATTTGAGGGAGTGTCATCTATCTGATTGCAGGAGCTCTTCCAAAGTATACCATTTATTAAGTGATGAAAGCTCTTCCTTGGCAGAGATGGTTATCACAGAAGTTGCACAGTCATTTAATTTTAAAAAAAGATAACCGTTGTTTTTTAAAAAAGCGTTACCTGTAGTGATTTCTGACCTGTGCCCGTGATTCTCTATAATAATAGCTATTGATTGGTGTAATCACACTTAACTCACGGAGACTGTGAGCGTCTGATGAGGGCATGAATCTCCGGCAGTGCTTGAACAGAGTAATAATCACCTCATCGATGTTTTGTTATTATTAACTACTATTAATATTATCCCCAGTTTACAGATAAAGAAGCTGAGGCTTAGAGGATTTACACACTTGCCCAAAGTCACTCAGCTAGTAACCGATAGAGCCAGGGTTTGCTTCTCACTGGGCCACGTGAAGACTCTATCAAGGCTTCTTGACAAGAGACATGAGTGCAGAATCCGAGGAGCAGAGAGGGTTCCCGCAACTGCCTCTTTCTCTCCCGTGACTCAGAGGAGAACGCCAAGAGATGCTTTCCAATAGCTTAAGTAAGAGGAGGGTCCCACACTATGTGGTGAGTCATCAGCAGTGGTCCAGTTTCGCCAAAGACCTCCCCAACCATTGTCTCAGAACCAAGTCGCTCAAGCTGGGAAGTTGTGGTAACTCCTTGGAACTCAATTTCATTCTGACATCCTATTCATCTTCCAGCTTATTTCCCATCACTGACCCTGACCTGATTAGAAAGACCTTGGAAAATATCAGTCATGGCACTTTTTTTGGACAAGTTACTCCAGAATGTATTTAATATCTTAAAATTGTCATTGATTGAAACTGGTAATTCTAAATGAACAGTTTAAAACTAATATCCCTCTTTTTTTTCTTAATCTTTTTTCTTCCTAGCCACTGGTTACTTGATCTTTTCAAAGGTGTCTTCCTAAGCATTCAACAGGCTGTAAAAATGTTGAGAGAGGAAGATAGAGAGAAATGTCCCAAAGCATAGAACCTCTCTGGAAGCATGAGTTGTTTCCCCACTGAATCTCCTACGTAGAACAGAGCCCAGTGAACGGCAGTCGCTCAAGAAGTGTTTCACAAATCAGCAAAAGTTTTTCCTAATGGATTCTTATTATTCAGAAAATTGGAGACCTGAATCTCAACACTCAGTAGTGGTTTTCCAGTGGGGCTCCTGTAAGCAAGGACCTGCCAACTTGTAGGTAGAATGGGTGATGTTATTCAGTGAGATTTGAGAGGCGATGAAGTTTTGTCTACTTCAACCATTTCTCTCTTCCAGTAATCTTTTACCAACTGAAATTTCCATCTTTGATTCTGCATTCAGTACTGAAGGAAGGGCACTGACTGGAATTAAGAGCTATTAGCCCAGGTAAGTTCATTTAATTAGTGAATTGAGACATGGGCCCCTAAAGGACAAACATATAGGGGTGAGTGAGCCCCAGTTATAGGAGAGAATCAAAAGTGCTTGACCAAAAGGGTAGAATGATTTGTTGCTGTTTGTGCAGGGAGAGCTGAGAGGAGCATGCCAAAGGGAGGGTCACCCAACCAAATTCACCAACTTAACTAGCCCTCGCCTAAGTGCCAAACGAGTGACATGGGTTTGCTCCAAGAAAGCCATGTTTGCACGGTCCATGAGAGACATGGAGCATTATAAGACAATCATGAGGGAGGTGATATGGGTTTATGTGTATTTGTATAGCTGATTCACTTTGTTATACAGCAGAAGCTAATGCACCATTGCAGAGCAATTATACTCCAATAAAGATGTTGAAAAAAAAAAGACAATCATGGAGTTGGGGTCTGGAAAACTTGAACTGGCATTCTAGCTCTGTATAACCCCAAAGCTTAGCTGCCTGACTGCCAAACCATGCCCTTCATCTTAAAACTCTAAGCAGCCTTTTACTGGAGAGGGAGATTCCCAAGCTGCAAATAGGAAGCAATTCCTTAAGAATAAAAACCTCCGTGTAGGTAAAAATAAATAAATAAATTAAATAAAAACCCCCAAATCAAAGGAAAACTTGGTGTGCACTGGTTCTAAAACACCAGAGAAAGTGACTAAAGGGGAAGCTTGATCAACCACCATCACAGAGTCACAGAGTAAGGGAATGTTATCTTCTCATCTTGGAATATTCTGGAAGAGAAGAGGTTCCATCTCTCCCGCTATTTTTTTCATCACCTCTTCAGAAGTATTCAAATGAGTTGAGACAACTGCTTCACTTGGCATTTGGATCCATCTATTTAGCTACTCAGGGCCTCGAGTGCTTAGTCATTTCTTAGCTCATGTCACTGTGGCTTTGTTCTCACATTTGACACTGACTCCAATGACCTTATAGCATCTGCCCTGCCAATTCCCTGAAAACCCTGAGCAACCTGCTCCGATGAATGCTCCTCTGAATGTCCTTTTCTCTCTCTCTCTCTTTTTTGACAAGGAAAAGAGCTACCAGGTTTCTTGAACATTCCTGAGGAGCTAATTCCTGGAGTCCTTGTCCTCACTTCTTTCCCTCTGCACCTTACTGGCATTTGCTCCAAAATCTGCTGCTTTTCCAACAACGGCCTGGCATGGAGCTGAGGTTTTCAAATGTTAACTCCCTGGCACCAGTCCTGTAGGTGCTGGCAGAACTCTTCCCTGATTTGCACACAAACCCTTTCATTTTGATGCATCCGGGTCAGCTCGGTTTTTTGCCTGGCCTACAAGGTGGTTTGGAGGCCATGGCCCAGGGAACAGAGTACAGAAGTGTCCTCTTCCTTATCAGATCATCTCTCAGCCACTTTCATCTGAGCTTGTAGAAATGCACCATCCTTCCAGGCTCTTACTTAAACCCTGTGGGCAGAGCCAGAGGGTGGACTCTCGCCTAGATACCAGCTTTTCAGACTTTCTTCAGGGAGGTCTACACGGTCTCCGGCTTGCCTGTGCGGTTCTCAGGCCCTTGCACAGGGGAAAGCTTTTCTAAAGCTTCTATGATGGAAAAACCTTTCCACCCAGGAGCCACTAGCAATATGTCTATTTTAGCGGAACACCAGGGGGCTATCTGTGATGTCTACTCTGGGGTGAAGGAGTAGTCTCACCTGCCTGACATCCATTGGTTTCCATATTCTCTGCCTGATTCTTATGAACAGAATGCAAATGGAGCATGGTAAGGGGAAAACAGGAGAAAAAAAAGATACGAGTGAAAGAGATAATCCATTCATTCATTCAAAAAGCTTTTCTTTTTTTTTTTTTTTTTTTTCGGTACGCGGGCCTCTCACTGTTGTGGCCTCTCCCGTTGCGGAGCACAGGCTCCGGACACGCAGGCTCAGCGGCCATGGCTCACGGGCCCAGCCGCTCCACGGCATGTGGAATCTTCCCGGACCGGGGCACGAGCCCGTGTCCCCTGCATCGGCAGGCGGACTCTCAACCAGTACGCCACCAGGGAAGCCCCCAAAAGCTTTTCTTGAGTGCTGCTATATGGATCTGGGAAGGGTGCTGGGGATTCAAAGATAAATGACACAGTCTTTGTCCTCCAGAAACTCAAGACTAGAGAAGAAAGAGAAACCATTCCAATAGCAGAGTCTGTTACTTAGGAGAAGTACTGCACCAATGTTGAAGGAAGATTAGGGGGTTAATAAAACCTTCTTAGAAGAAACAGTGTTAGAGTTGAATCTTGATGGAAATAACAAATTTTATAGTGGCCTTGCTGTGGGTCAGACACAGAGACAAGCGCTAAATAAATGTGAACAAAATAGACTCTGTCCCTGACATCGTGCAGCTTAAATTCCAGAGCAGGGCATAGAGAGGTGTGGTTGCAGGACGGGAGAAGGAGCTTAGAATGGCTGCAAAGGACAAACATTAGCTAACAATGATTGAATGTTCCTATGTGCCTTATGCCATACGAATTGCATCATATTTAATCTTTAGAATAACATTATGTAGCGGGTATTGTTATTTACATTTTAAAGGTGATCTAACCGAAATTAAGCAAGCACAAATAACCTGCCTACCATTACAGAGCTTGTAAGGACGAGATCTGGCATTCAATCTTAGGTGTGTCTTACCTCAAAGCAAGAGCTCTTAACTGCATGGGGAAAAGACCCTCAGGCTCTCTGACAGGGCAGGAGAGGGAGGGCATTCCAAGTGTAAGAGTGAAACTGTAGTACAGGGGAGCCATGGAGCTGGGAGCATGGTAAAAAGTAATGGGGGATAGTAGGGGCCATTCGTGGATGAAATTATACTCAATAATAAGGCCTTTGCGTTTGTTTCCAGAGAGCCACGTGAAATCATCAGTGGGTTTAAGAACAGGGTAGGATAAATTTAGAGTTTTCAAAGCACTATTTTGACTGCTAAATGGAAGCTATAGTGGAATTGGTTATAACTGGAATAATGAAGATGAAAAATTTGAGAGCTTTAAAAGAAGTAGAATAAATATGACTTGGTGAGTTTAGATTTGGTGAAATTAGATATGGTAATGAAAGAAAGGGAGGATTTATGATGACTCCCATGTTTTTGCCAGGGAATTTCGAGTTGATGACAATCTCTGAAAAGGAGAATATGTCTATTTTTTTTCAAACAAGTGATAACCTTTTAAAAAAATTAATTAATTAATTTATTTATTTTCGGCTGTGTTGGGTCTTCGTTTCTGTGCGAGGGCTTTCTCTAGTTGTGGCAAGCGGGGGCCACTCTTCATCGCGGCGCGCGGGCCTCTCACTATCGCGGCCTCTCTTTTGTAAATCAGAAATGACACAGGATAAGGTAAGAAAAGATGGTGGCACAGGTCCTACCTAGAGAAAGCCTAGAAGACAATCTCAGAAGAGTGATTGGCTCTTCCTTCCCCTTGTTCTTTAAGCGGCTCTGTGGCATCTCAAGGGCAGGCCTCGGGGCTGTGTCCTCACCCACTTGACTGTGGTCAGTGCTCCAGATTTGAATGCTGGGGAGGTGGCCCCAGGCAGTTCCTCAAAGCCAGTGAAGACCTCACAGGCTTACCTGATGAGGTTTGGGTTGGGACCCAGCACTGTCCTTGGCTCAGTGAGGCATCACCTGAACACTGTGAACTTTATGTGATATGTTAAATGAGTTCCGTATCGCAAGTCAGCTTTGGAGACAAAGCCTATTCTAATTTTTCCAACCAGCAGCCTGCCTTTTCCTTGGCCACTGCTGTCACCTGGACTCTTGGGTTAACTGCCACAAGATCATTCTGTTACTAATGTGATTTGTTAAGTGGCACTTGCTTCTGCGAAAGAGTTGTTAGGGAAGGAAGGGGGGATAAAGAGAGAAAAGCTTTTCTTTTTTTTTTTTTTTTTTTTCGGTACGCGGGCCTCTCACTGTTGTGGCCTCTCCCGTTGCGGAGCACAGGCTCCGGACACGCAGGCTCAGCGGCCATGGCTCACGGGCCCAGCCGCTCCACGGCATGTGGAATCTTCCCGGACCGGGGCACGAGCCCGTGTCCCCTGCATCGGCAGGCGGACTCTCAACCAGTACGCCACCAGGGAAGCCCCCAAAAGCTTTTCTTGAGTGCTGCTATATGGATCTGGGAAGGGTGCTGGGGATTCAAAGATAAATGACACAGTCTTTGTCCTCCAGAAACTCAAGACTAGAGAAGAAAGAGAAACCATTCCAATAGCAGAGTCTGTTACTTAGGAGAAGTACTGCACCAATGTTGAAGGAAGATTAGGGGGTTAATAAAACCTTCTTAGAAGAAACAGTGTTAGAGTTGAATCTTGATGGAAATAACAAATTTTATAGTGGCCTTGCTGTGGGTCAGACACAGAGACAAGCGCTAAATAAATGTGAACAAAATAGACTCTGTCCCTGACATCGTGCAGCTTAAATTCCAGAGCAGGGCATAGAGAGGTGTGGTTGCAGGACGGGAGAAGGAGCTTAGAATGGCTGCAAAGGACAAACATTAGCTAACAATGATTGAATGTTCCTATGTGCCTTATGCCATACGAATTGCATCATATTTAATCTTTAGAATAACATTATGTAGCGGGTATTGTTATTTACATTTTAAAGGTGATCTAACCGAAATTAAGCAAGCACAAATAACCTGCCTACCATTACAGAGCTTGTAAGGACGAGATCTGGCATTCAATCTTAGGTGTGTCTTACCTCAAAGCAAGAGCTCTTAACTGCATGGGGAAAAGACCCTCAGGCTCTCTGACAGGGCAGGAGAGGGAGGGCATTCCAAGTGTAAGAGTGAAACTGTAGTACAGGGGAGCCATGGAGCTGGGAGCATGGTAAAAAGTAATGGGGGATAGTAGGGGCCATTCGTGGATGAAATTATACTCAATAATAAGGCCTTTGCGTTTGTTTCCAGAGAGCCACGTGAAATCATCAGTGGGTTTAAGAACAGGGTAGGATAAATTTAGAGTTTTCAAAGCACTATTTTGACTGCTAAATGGAAGCTATAGTGGAATTGGTTATAACTGGAATAATGAAGATGAAAAATTTGAGAGCTTTAAAAGAAGTAGAATAAATATGACTTGGTGAGTTTAGATTTGGTGAAATTAGATATGGTAATGAAAGAAAGGGAGGATTTATGATGACTCCCATGTTTTTGCCAGGGAATTTCGAGTTGATGACAATCTCTGAAAAGGAGAATATGTCTATTTTTTTTCAAACAAGTGATAACCTTTTAAAAAAATTAATTAATTAATTTATTTATTTTCGGCTGTGTTGGGTCTTCGTTTCTGTGCGAGGGCTTTCTCTAGTTGTGGCAAGCGGGGGCCACTCTTCATCGCGGCGCGCGGGCCTCTCACTATCGCGGCCTCTCTGGTTGTGGAGCACAGGCTCCAGACGCGCAGGCTCAGTAGTTGTGGCTCACAGGCCTGGTTGCTCCGCGGCATGTGGGATCTTCCCAGACCAGGGCTCAAACCCGTGTCCCCTGCATTAGCAGGCAGACTCTCAACCACTGCGCCACCAGGGAAGCCCTAAGTCTATTTTTTTAAGGAGTAAGATGATGTGTTCAGTTTGGGACATTCTGTGTTTAAACTACTAGGAGAAACTCAAAAGGAAATGTCCAGTAGGTCTGTGACTCTGAAGCTTGGGAGAGTGACTTGGGTGAGAGAAATTGATTTAGAAGTCATCTTCCATGGTCTTCAGGCATTCACTGTTATCGTGGTCAATGGTACATCTCAAGAACATGCATCAAGAAGAGAAAGATGATTAAAGAAAAAAGCCAGGGGAATATCAACATGAGAGAGATAAGTAGAAGAAAAATATTAAAAAATGAATGAAGGAGACTACAAAGGGGTGGCTAGAATGGAAAGAGAAAGATGAGTGGATAATGCACTAAGAGTACTTTCCTATTTCCATAGCATGTCAGAATTGGAAGCTATCTGCCCCTTTCACTTTAAAGATGTGAAAAGTAGTGCTTGGGATACAGCTGGTGACCAGAACTGAAGCCCAGAGCCGACCACAGTTTTGTGTTTTTGTTTGTATTTCCTTTAGTCTCACTGTCTAGCATAGTGTATAGGAACTGAAAAAAAAAAAAAAAAAATATATATATATATATATATATATATATAAAAGAAGTGTCCTTTTGACGTCAGATTTCATCACAGCTTTCCAATTTTTCAAAGGCATTTCAAGTGCCCATTTGGACCACTAAGAAGAGAAGGGAGTATGCTCATCATTTACCCGGTGGTTTTACAGAGATTAGCCCAGGAAACGTCATATCAACCCCACAGAATGGGCTTTGTTTTCCCATTTTCTCTTGAAGAAACTGAGGCTAAGAAATATCAAGAAATAAATTTGCTGGGATCACACAGCTACGGTAGACAGTTATTTCATGGTCAGATTGCCCTAATTATTTCTGTCTGTCAATTTCTCGGGGATTCAGTGCTGACTCCATATGCAAACTAGCCAGAAGGGACAATTTTAGGGGTTATCTTAATAATAATAATAAAAGGGTAGATTGATTTAAAAGCTTTGTTCTCTGCATTGGGACATTGAAATGAATTCTAAAGTGGTGCCAGAGCTTTGAAGAAATTAGTGATATCTTTCAAAAAATGCCAATAATTGAGAACTAGCTCCAGAGTTATTAACGGAGTCGGGACTTTCTACTTTCAGAAAGAGTCTATCATTGTGCTGGGGCCTTGGCCTCTTGTGTTGGAAATGAGTTAATGTCGTCCAAATATGACAAGCTATTTTTTGTTGTTGTTGAATTTTATTTATTTATTTTTATACAGCAGGTTCTTATTAGTTATGTATATTATACATATGACAAGCTATTTTTATTCCTTACCCAGATCAGCCATAGTTTAACAATGCATTTCAAAGTACGGTTGATGGAAGCTCCACCTGAAACCTGTTCTCCCAGATAAGTATCTTCATCCCATTCATCGTTTCAAGAAAAGAAATCTTACTGCATGGCAGCATTTTCATCTGCTTTGGTTTCAGCTAGAGATAAATTGTGCTTGCTGCAAACTAATTAATATCAGTCACCTGGAAAGTAGAAATTGGGAGACAACAGGCTTCTCTTTCTTGATAAACAGATTGCTGGGTAAGGGATGCACATGGATGTGACAATTCATTTGGCCGTAGAAATAGCAGAAATGAGACTTTTGGGATAGATATTTGGAAGGCACGAGCAAACCTCCCCAGCTTCTGCCATTTCTGCTCAGGTGGGGCTTTTGTGCTAAGTTTCAACATTCCCTAAATTGTCTGGATCAGCAGAAATCTCTATGCCCCCAGAGAAGTCTCCCTAAAGCTATAACCAGAATGTGAAAATAATGACCAACTCCTGGGAAAGCTCTTTTTGCACCCCAGTCTTCAGCAGCCCCCTTGCCTGAACCAAGTTCCCGCTTGGCTAAAGAACCATAAAGGATGGCCTGGGTGATGTGTAATCCAAGGATTCCATCAGAACTATGCTGCTAGCAAAAAAAAAGCAAAGTATGTTTAGAAGCAATAAACAGACAGATTCTTCCCCAGAACTAGCCTGTGGTGGCCGGGGGAGGGGTGGGAGAGGATGAGTTGTAAAGCTCTGAGGAAAGAGCCCATGTTTCTCATGGACCCCGTAGAACCAGTTCGTCATGACTGCCCTCAAATGAAGAAATCCCATTCTGTCATAGCAGGCTCTCATTTCAGGGGGTGGTTCTTTGAAAGAGGCAGAAGAGGGAAAATGCCACCATGTGAGTATGCCTTACACCCACTTTCTCAGAGAAGTCTTGAGGGATCATTTTTCCATATCAAGAATCATAAATTGCCCTTTTAATAGGAGAAGAATGATCCTCCAGAAATGATTCAGAGCCAGGGCATTTGGGGATTCGTTTAGCGAAAACTGAAAATTCTGTCAACTTTTCATTCATCTATCCAGTCAGGTTTATACACAGAAGATGTGAAAATGAAGAAGTTAGTTCTGCAAATCTGGGGCAGAAAGTGGGGAGAGATAGGTATGGAAAGTTTTTCTAGAAAAGGCAACACTTGAGCTAAGTCAATGAAAGATGGCAAGTATTCACAGTTCCACATATCAAGGTCAGTTCTGTTAATAAAGGTCCCATGGAGGGATTTCCCTGGTGGTCCAGTGGTTAAGACTCTGCACTCCCAATGCAGGGGGTCCGGGTTTGATCCCTGGTCCGGGAACTAGACCCTGCATGCCACAACTAAGAGGTGGAATGTTGCAACAAAGATCCACGTGCCACAACTAAGACCCAGCGCAGCCAAATAAATAAATATTAAAAACAAATCCCATGGAGCTTTCACTGTCCATTCTCCCTTATGAGAAATAAATTTGTTCCCATAGATCTTGGGACATTTCTGAATTGTTCACTCATTACATTGTATATGCATTCACTAG
This sequence comes from Physeter macrocephalus, assembly GCF_002837175.3. Lineage (NCBI taxonomy): Eukaryota > Metazoa > Chordata > Mammalia > Artiodactyla > Physeteridae > Physeter > Physeter macrocephalus. Next base: position 93,864,880 of record NC_041220.1, on the reverse strand, counting down.
GCTGCAAATTCCTTGAGGACAGAGTATCTCATTAATTGGTTTTTGCTACCTCTGGTGATGACCAACAGTATCTGGGACATAGCAGGTGTTTTTGTAACGTTTGTCAAGTACTCTGTATGTCTCCACACTTGATTGGGAGTTTCTTAAATGTAGAAACTACATTATTCATACCTTCCAGGTCTAGCTCAAAGTACATATTAAATAAATGTTTAATGAATGTCTAAATAAGTGAGAAAGTTCTTAGATATTGAGAATACAAGTGAGTATTACATCTTCTTGTAGGAACTCACTCAAACTTCAGCATGATAATGGTGGCAAGGACACACTCACTGTGTGTCCTTCTTCTGACCACCCAGTGTCATTGCCTTCCTGTCTTCCTTCAGGGAGGGAGGACTTGGGTTTTCCAATTTCTCTCGCTTTGAGTCTAACACAACCACCTATTATCTTGAAATGATCTGAGCAACAGTGAGCTAGAACTGGTAATGGCCATAGTTTTGCATCTTTCCCAAGAGTACTTTCAGTTTAATTAAAACCTATATGAATCACCAAGTGTTGAATTTCCAATATGATTGGTCAGCTGTAGAAGAGATATTTTGGAGAAAGGCATCTGCCATGAACCTCTCAACTCATACTGTGGATGCAGCTGCCTAATTAGTTGTTAATTGTTCTGAGTGAGTTTGTTCTTGTCAGTGTGTTGCTGGTTCATGTTCTGATATTGTATGGTGCCCAGCAACTTGTGATGTCACTGAAATAACAATGACAGCCTGTATTCTAACCCAGACTCTACCATCGTGCGACCTGAAGCCAGGGACTTATCCACTATGACCCTGAGCGTCCTTGACTGTGTCCCCTAAGACTCTCCTCCTGATGTTAATTCTATCATTCTTTGAGTTTTATTTATCTTCTCAGATAGAGTCCATGAAGTCAGTGGATATGGTATTTCACTTCATCTTATTCGTAAGTTTCCTTTGGGAGGGGGAGGGATGTAAGAATTGTGTAACTTGTTACTCATGGTGAGTCATTAAGCTGCAGAGAGGTTCACAGCCCATCCAAGCTTCTTAAACAACCCATCCAGTCCCAGCCCCTGGCCTGATCATGTAGAGGGTTGGAAAATTCACAGCCACAGAAAGCTCTGGAAATGGAAGAGCATCTGTATATATGTTGGGTGATGGGGGAGACATGAAGAAGAAGAAGAGACATATCCGATGGGGGAGTAGCATCTTCTGCCATCCAGATTTACTTCAGGACAACCTCCTTCTTCAATGTAAATATTCACTGATTGTGTACAGTGGTCCTCAATACAGAAAGGCCACCACACCCTCAACAAACCACATTCTAGCCAGATTCTCCCAGAAAAAAAAACAAAAAAACCCTGCATTTCCTCTATTAAGCTCAACCTCCTTTCATCAATTCCTTTCTTCCTTGGCCCATGAAACGAATCATGAAGAGATTATTTTCTGGGAAAATTAGTAGAAAAACCCTGATGCAGACAGTTCCCCTTCTGATTGCAGTCTGACTTCCACGTATTGAATATCACATCAAGTATTGGTTCAGGGGTTTCAAAGGAGAGCTCAGCAAAAGAAGAAAAACAAATAAGCCCACAAAGTTTTTCAATGTACCTACTGCAGAGTTATCAGGTCATAGATCTAAATGTCAGTGCTATATGCCCGATTTGCACATTTCAAACCGATTTGGTAATTTTTTTTCATTTTTGTCTGCACGCATGAAGTGCTTTAGAATACTGAAACAATTTAGAATCATATTTAGTTTGCAACAGTTCAATTAACTTAAGTGCTGAAACATGCTCCCCAGCTGGTAACTAGTTTAATCGGTTACTATTACAAGAAATAATTTCTTCAGTGCTGGGGCTTCCCAATATCCTCTTTGGAGAGGGCATGGCCATTCACAGGTACGTGGGAATGGGAAGGTTAGGAGTCTGGCAAAAATCTCTGATTTAACGGAGAAGAAAAATCAGAACCCATTCTATTATTAAAAAAAAAAAACAAACCTACGTAGGTATGGGTTTCCAACTTCTCCTGTGATTTTATGACCCCCCTGTTCCCTTGGAATAACTTTATAATCACTCAATAAGCAAGATGAGGGTGTGGGTCAAGGGTCGAAGACTTTTAAAGATATTGCATAAATGCACTTAACCATGAGCCAAAGCGATAAATAGGAAACCAAGATGAATGTCAGGAATGCTGTGAAGAATGATTAGCTGGGACAGTTGAGCAGCTGCTAAGGCAACTCCAAACACCTGGAAAGAAGGATTTCCTTCTGGCTTACAGCAAGGCTGAATTGTTCTAATTGCATTTGCATTAAAAGGCACCACTGGCAAATTGCAAAAGGATACCGTACGGTGGGAAAACATTATGTAAATTTTCAAAAGGCACAACATAATACTGCATCTTGCTTTTGGAGACATGGAAAGTTAGTTAGGAGAAAAAGAAATGGATGGGAATAGCAACATGCCAACCACAGGAGACGGGTCACTGAGGAGGGAAGGAGAAAAAAAGAGATGGGTATGTGTTTTTTTTCAGAGCGATCTTAAGCACAGAGGGTAAAATGTTAAGATCTCATACATGAGGCTCTATTCGATTATTTTATGTACTTACGTGTCTGTTGGGTATGTTTTCTAACTAAACCTTAAAAACATTTTAAAAAGAGTCTGTGACAATATCCATTTTGCAGTCACTGTTAAGCCAGTCATTGCTGGAATGTTTTCTCTTACCCTGGAGACTGATAGCCCCAGACTATTTTTTTAAGGTTCATAGAATGCCAAAGACCAAAGTCTGTGATGAACTACCCCTCTTTCCCTCTTTATAATTTTTTTCTTTTTATTTATTTATTTTTTATTGGAGAATAGTTGATTTACAATGTTGTGTTAGTTACTGCTGTACAGCAAAGTGATTCAGTTATACATACATATATATATATACACATGCATTCTTTTTTATATTCTTTTCATTGTGGTTTATCATAGGATATTGAATATAGTTCTCTGTGCTATACAGTAGGACCTTGTTTATCCATCCTATATATAACAGCTTACATCTGCTAACCCGGACCTCCCACTCCAGCCCTCCCCCAAGCCCCCTTGGCAATCACCAGTTTATTCTCTATGTCTGTAATTCTGTTTCTGTTTCATAGATAGGTTCATTTGTGTCATATTTTAGATTCCACATATAAATGATATCATCTGGTATTTTTCTCTTTCTGACTTACTTCACTTAGCATGATAATCGCGGGCTTCCCTGGTGGTGCAGTGGTTGAGAGTCCGCCTGCCGATGTAGGGGACACAGGTTCGTGCCCCGATCCAGGAAGATCCCACATGCCGCGGAGCGGCTGGGCCCGTGAGCCATGGCCGCTGAGCCTGC
>NC_041220.1:93826509-93861323 GCF_002837175.3 Physeter macrocephalus | reverse complement strand
GGGCCTGCGCGTCCGGAGCCTGTGCTCCGCAACGGGAGAGGCCACGGCAGAGGGAGGCCCGCATACCCCCCCGCAAAAAAAAAAAAAAAGAAGGTAATCACTAGTTGCATCCGTGTTGCTGCAAATGGCATTATTTCGTTCTTTTTGCCCTCTTTATAATTTTAACTGACCTCGTTGAGCTTGGACACTGAATGGGAAATGTAGCCCAAATATTGCAGTGTTAGAAACTGAGCCCTCTTTTCTCTACTATTGATTCCAGGTACAACATGGACACTAACCCCAAAAGGCCATCCATAAACTCAAACTGTGAGTGTTTAGTGATTGATTGCTTTCCACAGTAATCCTAAGACCTTACTGTAGAAATGTTAGCACTGGTGAGAGAAATCCAGGCAAAATACACCTGAGAATTTTTTTTTTTTTTTTTTTTTTTTTTTTTTTTTTGCGGTACGCGGGCCTCTCACTGCTGTGGCCTCTCCCGTTGCGGAGCACAGGCTCCGGACGCGCAGGCTCAGCGGCCATGGCTCACGGGCCCAGCCGCTCCGCGGCATGTGGGATCTTCCCGGACCGGGGCACGAACCCGTGTCCCCTGCATCGGCAGGCGGACTCTCAACCACTGCGCCACCAGGGAAGCCCTACACCTGAAAAATTTTAAGAAGGTCCTCTATCATGAACAGCTGATATTCAAGATAAAAATGACTATACACACAGGAAAGAGAAAGCACTCAGTCAAAAGGTGGCTAGTGATTACGCCTTCAGCTTGTCACATAGCTTAGCTTTAACTGAGAAACTTTTAAATAGTGTTGGGAAAACCGTAAAGAACTATCAAATATTGATTATTTTTGTTATTGAATACCTAAGTGGTAATGGTGTACCAACTCAAATTTAATTTTAATGCAGGGAGGAGATCTACTTTTTTTAAAGTTGATTGGCAGTCCTTTTAAATCAAATTGTTTACCATGGGATCACAGCACTTTGCCACCCCTGCCCATTAAGTATGAGAATCTCTGGCCTCAACCTCATAGACATTAGTAATACTGCAATATACCTTCCAGAAAACATAAATACACATGCACACACACCTATACATATGCATACATGTATACACACATATGTACACACACATATATACATGTATACATGAGAATCTCTGGCCTCAACCTCATAGACATTAGTAATACTGCAATATACCTTCCAGAAAACATAAATACACATGCACACACACATATACATATGCATACATGTATACACACATATGTACATACACACATATACATATATACATGTATACATATACAGTTGACCCTTGGACAACATGGGTTTGAACTGCTAGGGTCCACTTATACTTGGATTTTTAAATATGATGCAATGTGGAACAATGGATATGGAGGGCTGACTGTAAAGTTATTCTTGGATTTTTGATTACACAAGTTGTAGCCACTCCTAACTCCCCATGTTGTTCAAGGATCAACTGTACCTATATACATATACACTTGTGTATGTGTACACACACACACACTTTCTCTCTCACACTCCTGCTAAGAGTGCCCTGCTGTTGTTATTAGTAAACACACAGTTTAAGTTTTTTTACTATATTGTCAACTAGTCCCTTCTGCGACTAGTACCTAGTATGGTTTCTGGCCCATTGGAAGTGTTCAGTGAATGCGGAATGAATGAATGCCTTACATAACATTCATTCAATCTAACAAGATGGTAACAACAAAACCACACAAACTTTTCAATCACCTCCAACAGAAAAATGTTTTCTTTGGGGCATTAATATTTTATTGGTGGAGGCATTATATATAGAAAATAGTCAATTAAATAAGTTTTAGGGTCAACTGGACTTTACCCAAATGTTGGCAGCTTCTCTACACCTCCATTTTCTCATCTATAAGGTGAGAATAATGGTACACTACCTCATTCTTTACTTAGGAGGATTTATCAAGAAAATTCACATAAAGAGTCAAGCAAAGTGACTAGAAGATTGTAAGCCCACAATAAATGTTAGTTGATACCACCATAGTCATTATCATTATCCTCACTGTTTTAATCACAGCCTGAATTTGCTGGACTTTCGAATTGAAGACAGATTTTCATATTAGCCTTCTTACTGCAGCAGAAAGATTCATCTAATTTGAAAATTAAGATGTTAGAGGAAAAGTCTCAGATTAAGTAACATCGTTATCTGAGGTGGAATTGCTGAGCAACCAAACAGCCAGGTGCGTCACTAAGACCAGATTCCGAGAACAGAAGCCTCCAAGTTGATCAAGTTTCCAAATGGAGATGGTAAGGCTAAGTTTTTAAGAGCATGCAAAAAAAAGCAAATGATGCCTTTCACTTATCCCATTGCCATGAATTTAAATGTCTCCATGGTATCTAACAGATATGACTTTTGAGGGGGTTCAAGTTTAACCTTCAAAATGCTGCAAGTCTCTGATGCTCCCTCGCTGCAGGTGGCAACTCTGGGGATGGTAAAACTGAACCAATTAGAAGGAAAAAAATGGGATCTTCTGCAATGCATCATTGGAAGGTGAAGAGTCCTGTTTATTGTAGGCACATGTGGTATCTTTTTATCATTCCCCAAAAATAAAGCTGACAATTTCTCTCCAAAAACCTCATTAGGGAAACCTCTAAGAGCCTCCCACCAATGTTCACAGCCCAGGCAGTAAACAGGATTTTAATAGCTCCTCCAAGCAAACACCAGGTCGGTAAAGGCCGATGGCTGTCTAGCTGACACAGAACCACACACACATATGGAATCAGCTTCGTAAGGTCCATTCTCTTATTCACAGCTCCACTGCCCTCGCAGTACAATTGCCTCTTTTGTTTATATAACCCCATAGGCTGAGTTGGCATAAAAGGCAAATAAGAAACCAGGGGGAATCTTTGCCCAAACCTTGCTCTGTACCCGAAGTTCAAATGTGTTTGGTTAACCTTCTATTTATTCCTTCTCTTTCCTTCAGCTGAGCTTTCTAGTTTTAGTCCTTGCCATGGTGAGTCATGGCAGAAGATGGCTCAATGAGACCCTGGCACCATGTGACAGAGGAACTCTTATGAACTCTCCATGAATTGTTTCATTCATCAGGTGCATACACTGACACTCCCTATGGATGCCACCATCCCTGCCATTAAAAATGGGAAAATGTCAGCCACAACACACAGGTACTTCTCAACCTCAGACACAAAGGCCAAACATTTGGTGGAGAACTCCAATTTTTGCTTTCCTTCTAATCATTTTCCTATTGGATGGTTTGATAGGGAGTCAGATGTTGACCCTGGGAAAGGCAGCTCACTGAATAGTACCAGGATGTTTTGTAGCCAGATAATTGGAGGAACATTAGGCCATGTGTTGCCCTTGATCATAAAGTTACCTGACACGAAAGTAACATGGCCACATCACATGTTGTGTCACCCGATTACTAACTTATCCTTCTCTGGCAAGCAGAGTAATTAACCATCATTTTGTGATAGTGTACACACATTCCTACCAACAAATAGTGACATGCTTACAGAGGGCAATACCTCTAAGTACTACAAAACATGAGTCATTTGATTAAAGGGTATAGCAATCAAGCTGAAAACCTGCCAAATGGTTAAACTAGGAACAAACGCAGCCTCATTTTCTTTAAGTCTTAAGTGTGCTGTGAAGCTCTGGTAGGAATAAGAGACCTGGTTGGAAATGAAGTATAAGAGCATTGATATGAATGATTTTCAACACCACCAAAGTCAATCAAAGGAAAGTACCCGTGAATTCCCTTAAATGACCTGCTGGAGAGTATTGTGTGGTAGCTATATTACTATAGTACCCCTTTTTCTCATCAATTAGGAATGTTAAAGAGAAGCTTGACGATAGAGTTCCTAACAACACAAAAATAAATTCTCTCCAATTAAGTAGTCTAATAAGCTACTTAGGATTTTACCACTTAACATTCTTTCCTCCCCATTTAATTTCAGCTTTCACTTGGATGTCATCTGGTTGAAAATCCATCACAGAAAACTACATGGAGAAAAAGATAATGTTGCTAAGTGCTGCCAATGTTCCAAAACCAGCAGAAGCACAGCATTTTTTCTAGATCAACCCAGGACTTTCCCTAAAAATTCAGCTTCTTCCTACTAGAAATTAATATATGAAAATGGTCAATATGCAAATTTAAATATCACACAGGCTACTCACCTTCAGTAAGTGTTATATGCATACATTTGGAACAATACAATATTTTAAGGTTCTTGATGATAATAATGCCTTGGTGTGCATATGTGCATGTATAATTATGCTCATTTAATTTAATCAGGAAAATATTATAGGATCATTTGGTTTTCTCCTCTAAAAGTTCTCTCACTTTATTCAATTAATTAATTCCACTCTGCCCCTTTGATAAGTCAGCCGATGGTAAGTAATGGTTTTAGGGTTAAAAGGAATATGACCACATTCCTGTAAGAATGATGGACAGAAAAGAGGCATAGGGGAAGGGGGTGGCCTCTTGTCCTTATCATACATCCTAATCAAGGAAAAGTGTTAGGCTTTTCAGTGGGAACCTGGTCCTAGAAATATCCAAATTTTCTGATCATTTCTTCCTGCAAGTTTCCAGCGTCCCTGAATGCTAAGAATTTGCCCCCGGGGCAGTCACCTGGTTACAACAGAAGCCCAGGAAACAAGCTCATGTGACCCACACATTCCACATGCTTGACTGGAGTGGAGCTTGTGGGACTTTGTAGAATTACTGGAATCACATGGGATATACTGAGGGGAGCAGGAGGGTAGAGGACATTTAACTTAAACCATGAACTAGAAGAGCAGATAACGTCACGGTAAGTAGAATAAAAAGGACCATGTTGATTGAAAGGGAAGAAACATGACACAAAGGTCATTGCGTATTATCTTTCCCCCACCAAGGAAATCTTATTTTCTTCCTCACAGAAGAAACTTTGTTCCTTTTCCTCAACATGTTAACAGAGACCAGTGAAAAGAAATAGGCTGCCTTGTGCCCATCAATAGAATCTATGCAGCATCTTTTCCCCCAGGGATTAATTCAGCTTTTGATTAAATCTTTCTGGGATTTAAATCATGATGTTACAAACCTCCAAGGAGCTCCTCTATGAGTTGTGACCTTATTTATTGCTTCTGCTGTTTGATAAAGTGTGAAGATTGATTTATAATAGTGTATACTGTGTTTGAAAACAAGGAATGGTAAAGAGAATTGCAAAATACAAGATTAATATAAAGTAAACATTGCAAAAAGTAGGTCTTGGTTATAATATTCTCTAATTAATACTGAGTTGCAACTGTGTAGCTAGTAACACTAGTGTCAAATGAGTAAAACAGTGCTCTCAGAGCTGTAAATTATATCCAATGATTAGCTAAATAATGCTATCATTAAGAGAAAACTGGCAATGCTGAAAAAGGATTTTGAACCAATATCACATTGTATACTTTAAACAGATTAGTTTGGAGGACTTTTGAATGGAAACAAGCTCCTTTTAAATAAACTATTCATATCCAGTGTTCATTTATTTTCGTCAGCCTAATTTTGGCTTCAATAATTATTTTGCCATTAGTATCATTAAGGATGGAAGCGATTTAATGTTTGAGGACAACATCAAATGAATCCTTTATCTCTAATCAGGATGTCCCTGTACAAGACTAGTGGCTACTACTTTTTTTTTTTTCTTAAAAATCCCTCTTTACCCTCAAAAGGTTTCTAAGGGTAAAAAGTTAACCCTTTAAGAGGAAGACTGTCATTATTCTATTGCCCTTGCTAATTCCAGCCAGAAGATTCAAAATGCCCTATACAATTTAAACACCAGTGGAGACAAGTCACAATCTGAGGCCTATCCACTGAATCACAGTTGTAGATGAATGCAGTATTTGGGTAAGATAACAGTAAGTTTTTATTTTCTATTTTGATAAAATAATTGGCAAATCTTACAGTGCTATAAAATAGACAGAGAGCCATGGGAAGTGCTTCTTGTGTTATTTAGTAGATTTCGATGTCCTATTGATAGCTCTATCACATTTCCAATAATTACGAATACATTTTTCTGTAGGAGAAAGAGGGGGCTGGGAGCTGGAATATATTTAGCCACCTTTCCCCATGGCTAGGCTTAAGCTGAATCTTGCAATGCAAGTGGCTGGGAGTGAGGACCACATCTGAAATCTGGACATGGCAGAGCACTAATACATTCTCTGCAATCTCTGTCATGAAGATCACCAGTCACCTACAAGGCACAGTGGACATCCTGACAGCAAGCCGTACCAGCAGCAATCTATCAGCTTGTCCCATATTTAACCTGATGACTTACATATGACGGGGGGACAGGGAGATGCATTCCGTTACAAGTCTTCAAAAAATATTCAGTCCATGCTATACACCAGAAACTAACATAACATTGTAAATCAACTGTCAATGAAAAAAAATTCAGTCCATTAGAGTAGAATTGCTTCCTAAGCTGAAATATTTAGCAGATTTCTCACTAGGGGCAGTGGCTTGTACTTAAAATTCACACTTTCCAGGGTTAAGTACAAAAACAGAGCTAATCCGTTTGATAAAGTCCCACATCACTTCTCATTATAGAAATCACCACTTCCGCCTTTGCCATTTGAAAGGAGACAAGGTAAAATACAGAAGGTGCATGTTTTACCTTAGAGCTGAAAGCCATCCATGAATATGGAAAAGCAGGGGGAGGGGGGAGATCCAGAGAGGAAACAGCTAACAATAAGCGAGTAATGTGTACTGATCTGAGGAATATGCCAGGAGTTTGGTTATGATAAATAAGAAAAGCAGAAGTAGATTTGAAACATTCGTTTCCCTTTATTAGCTCAGTGAGGCTGATGTGTACTGCACATTTAAAAAAAAAAAATCACAGGAATTTTCATACAATGAATAAAACCACAACAATACATGTAGAGTTGGCAGGTGGGAAAAAAAAAAGCCCAACAAGGGCTCAACTAATCGCTCACTTTCCCTCTTCAGCATAGTTCAACCAACAGTATTACACTTTCACCTACAAATCTTATAGTAGCTCCATCAAATCAGCAGTTCATATTACTGAAAATGTCTGTCACATAGGTACAAATTTAGAATCATCACATTATATTACATGGCTATTCTAGGTCATCTATAGATCAGGTCTTAGACTACAGTGATTGAAGTTCTCGTTACAGCCATCAAAAAAGGACACATAATCATTACCTACTGTAAGTTCACATCTAAAGGCATGAAAAGGTTTCCTTTTTTTCAACTGACCCAACCATCATACCCCAATAGTGCAAAGTTCCCTCTCTGCTGCTTTGAATGTTGACAGCCCAACCGTTGCTCTCAGAGTCGTTTAGCAAAAATTGATTTTGTTGCACTGGAAGAATTATTCTGCTACATGTCTTGAAAAAAAAAAAACAAAACAACCCACATTTCTAAAGCACCAGTTCAGTTACCAAAATTGTAGATGTGGTACTTACCACAGCATGAAGGCAATGGCCCGGGGTCATCTAAAAATCCTACAGATCTATGCTGAATTTTGCCTCCAGTGATGATGGGGTGCATGTGTTCATTTGAAATGTTCTCTCCAAAAAAAATTTAAAAAATAAAAATAAAAGGAACACAGTTTACATTTTGATGGGCTACCCACAGTGTCTGCATAAGATACAAAAGCTCTATTTGGATGGCCTAGTGAGTCTCTCTTTGCACTAATTTTAGATGCAATTTGAAGTCCATGGAAGAAAACTGTCTTCATGGTAACAGTATTTGTCAGGCCAGAAGGGGGGATAAATGAATCCTCAACATGAAATCTGTAGTGTTGTCTTTTCATAAGTTAGAAAAGAAACGAAGATTTTTACTCATGTCAACAATCCAGGGCAAAAAGGAGAATGTATTGAAAATGGGATCACAAAAAATTTAAAGGCAAAATAGAGAAAGCATCTGGTCCTTGAACACATAATATGATTTACTAAATATTGATTTCTTAAAAATAATTTATTGCTCTTAATAGTCTTTTTTTATTCTTATTCTACAACAGAAGATACTCAAAATTCAGAAAGAAAGACTGTAAACTTTAGTTTGGCGTCCACACAGAGTTAAAATACCTGCATTTAACCTACGGAACAACAAGAATTAGGCGGATTAAAGATGTGTTACGGTCGTAACGCAGGACCTGTGAACAAGTTCTTTTATTTCATAGTATTTTTATTGCTTTCTATCTACTTAGAAATAAGAAGCCAAAAACTCAAGCAAGCATCCGACAGGACAGACAGTGGATTCACTCAGAACACAATATGCTGGTGATCAATGAATGCAGCTTTCAAAATTAGCTGCATTGGCCTGGGGGTGAAATCCATTTTATAAGATCGTGTTGGGCGAGAGAAAGGAAAAGAACGATTACGTAGTAGGTATATCACGTCTTCCAGAAAAGTCATGTCGGCCAAACTGTAATCGAATCTCAATTTAGAAACTTGAATATACACGCCAAACTTTACTGACTTCCATTCCAGGGCTCCGCACTCAGAGGAAATCCTGATGGTCAAAAATGGAGGTTTTTCTGAAGTTTTTATTGAATTTAGCAGAAGCAATGTCATCAAGAACAACTTCATGGTCACGTCAGAGGCCATGCTAGTGCAAGTAGAAACACTGCTTCTGCAAAAGCGGAATTTCCCAAATGAAACACTTAAACTCCAACCTGACAATTGCCATGCATCCTAGGTAGAAAATTTCCACTGGCTTTATTATTTTCATCATCTCATAATTTATAATAAATAGGCTATCTGCAACTGATAAATATGTCTCTTTAGTAAACAAAGGAATGAAATATCAGTATTTATACAGGATGCATAACTGTAAAAAATACAGATAAATACCATCATCATACTCTGCCAAGGGAAAGAGATACTGGCTTCAAAGACAGTCTTCAGACACACATTAATTATTGTAAAAATCATACTGTAATTATTACCTCAGCATTTTGTATCAAATTAAAATCACAAAAATTAAAACAAAACAGCATTTTAAAAAGATTTTTGACCTCTAGTTTCAAAACTACTGTTGATAGAGAAAATAAAAACATTTCTTAATGGTTACCCATTGAGAGACTTTACATAAAATCATGATATCGTCTAGAAAAATTTTAGATGAGAAAATTTCATTCCCCTAACAAATCCAGTGTATAAAACTTCAAAGAAAAACAAGCAACAAGAAAATGTGGAAAAATATCGCAGAAGTGGTTAATACCTTTAGGGGGCTAGGAGATTTCTTGACAAGATGCTTGGCTCGAAGCTCACCTAAGAAGGGATGGTTGTGCGTAAAGCATCGATTTGTTGTGTTGCACTCAACGGACACACACACTGTCCTTTTTTGTTTGTTTGTTTTGTTTTACAATCAAATATATATAAGCGGTAAGTTCAGCTTCTAAATATGTTAGTGTACAATAATTGTTTCACCTCATAATTACATTTGAATATTCTCGATTAAGAAAAATTTAGCAGTTTTGAAAAGAAGGCTGCATTTACAGTGCATAGCTGTAACAAAAAAAGAACATCATTGTATCGTATGTACACAAAATAAAAATACTCCATTTAACATCTGTAAATACTTAACTACATCAGAGAATGTAGCAATTATACTATCTGAACACATCCCAGAGAGTTCTACCCAACTCCCATTAGCAATGTAACACCGTGCTCGCTCCTCAGAAAGAACCACTGAACAAGCTGCACGCTTGACCATTGACAAGGCTTTTGAAATTCACTGTGGAAGATCAACATTTTGGACATTTACATGGGTGTCATGAGAAAGGACGAACTACAGAAACTTCAAAATGTTAGGAAAGTTGAGCTCGGTGCCCGAAGTATCCTCTCCCACCCAGATTCCATGGCAAAAGGAAAAAGGAAAAAAAGAAAGAAAAAAAGGGAGAGAGAGAGAAAGGATATGAGTTCTACGGAACCTGCAGTTTCTTCGGGATTGTCATATAATCATTACGTTATGAGAGAAAGCTTGCTTCAAGTTGATTTTGCACTTTCTTAAAAAAAACAGAGTACGGAGGCTGATGCCCAGACATCAGTGGCTGTCATTTTAGGGTGGCTTGTGGTTGGTTGGTTTTCTTTCCTTTTGGATGCACATATTTTTTTTTTCCTTTTGAATAGAATATGAACATTTTGAAGTTCTAGGTTTTAAGTGTGTCTTCATGGAACTGCTGCCATTTGAAGTGGTTTGCCCTTGCACGCTCTGGTCAGGTGTCCCCAGTCCCCACCTGTACATACACACTTCCCCCAAACCAGGCAAACACACACACACACACACACACACACACACACACACACACACACACACACACACACACATACTCCATCACCCAAACACACACACACACACACACACACACACACACACACACACACACACACACACACATACTCCATCACCAAGAGACTCAGGGAAAGCAAAGCTGACACCCATAAATAAACATGTGCTTACTGGGTTTCCATTCTGTCTCTTGCCTCTTCAGCAGCTGTGTTCATGTAAACCATTGTTGTTGTTCTTGTTGTATTGTTGTTGTTTTGTTTTGTTTTTGTACAGAGAGTGTAAAGTAGGAGAAATTCCCAAGTATGATTTGCAACAGTCTGTTAGGGAAGGACGCGCTGTCCCGTGAGGTATTCACCGTCCCTCTGTCATCCTCAGCCAGGGAACATGTTACCTGCGCAAGCTTCTCTGGGCTTCTTTCAGTAAACTATCGAAATCCAGAGAGTCATACTTGCTCTTGGTGGAAGCAGGGTCAAAGTCATCTGAGTTTGAATCTGAAAGAAACCCAAGCCAGATTTACATGTACCCTTTGCGGATGGTCATTAACTCAATCATCTAATCTAAGATTACCTGATTCAAGAGCAACTTATCCAATCGATAGACTTTAAAAAATACGCCCAGCTTTTATTAGTATATGATATTGGTGTTGGTGTACACATATATATGTGCATATATTTACATATATATTATTTCAGAAGGTGTGTATGAATATTAATATGTATAATATTTGCAGAAGGTATTTTTACAGTATATGGTACTGGTATATATACACACCAATATTTTAGTTAATTAATTGTATATTTATATATTTATTTATCTATTTATAGCACATGTATATATTTGCAGAGGGTAAGGAGTGATGAGAATTCAAAACAGTCATCTATTGACTCATTTGAGATTTAAACACTCCTGGGAGGTAATCAGAACAGACTTTAATATTTCTTTTCAATAGCAACTTAGTCAATCAATATGCTTTAAAAATAAGCCCCCCCTCCCCCTTCCTGGCATGTTAAATGACTTACCCAAGGTTCCTCAACCACTTAGTTGGAGAGGTAAAAGTAGAAGCTGGAACTAATTTTCCTATCCAGTGGGATTGATTTCATTGAGCATGAAAGCCAGTTGAGTGGGAGAGAGAGTTGTCAGAACTTCACCCACTCATCACCCTGCTGTTCCCCTTTCAGGCGGGAGGGACATACGATCTCCAGTACCTTGAGGAACCCCAGCAACAGTGGCACAAACTCTCCCCAAATTAGAAGGTTTAGGAAAATGCTTCATGTCCAGAGAGGGCAAATGCAGCCTCTTTACTCACTAATAGGAGAGGAAAAATATACCCGTATAAATAAAGCCATGGTCTTTCTTAGATCCTTAAACTAGTCCAAGTAAGCTTTTGGGCAAAGCTCCACATGCCACTTTAAGTAGCCCTGAACAAAATGGATGTATGGCAGCCACGTTGGACGTAAGGTAAAATTCTGTCAAATATTTCTGATTTTTCTCCATTGACATCTATGAAAAAGTCAACTATTTCTGCTGGTCTCTCAGCTTGAGAAAAGGTATCTTGGAAATACAATAGAAAGCCTCTGGCAAACACATTCATTCTTTGGAAAGCACTTACTAGAAGAGAAAACTAAACCTTTCTGGGAAACGTTAACAATCTTACTAAAATATAAATATTTGTGTTCTACCTAGATTAAATTACATAATAGAAATGCTCGGTGACAGAAAACAGTAATATTAGATAATACGGGGGCTAATCACTGACCTCACAAGGTGTTCTTCTGAAAAGGTTGCAAATCCCTCAAGCTCTCCAGAACCAGGCTGATTCCCCTTCCCCACCAGCTTCAATCTACTTTAAAGACAAGGAAATTCCTTCACTTTTTTTTTTTTCCTTTTTTCATTCTCACCATCCCTTGTCTTTACGGCATTTCTTTTTCCAGGTAAGATGAACAATTATAGTCAGCCTCAGATATAAAAACAGGACAAAAATGGCCCATCTTTCCTCACTAAAATTTTATATGGTCAATCTTAAATTACACTGGCTTACACTCTTCTCTTCATAGCCTAATGAATAATTTGCTTGTATAACCAAAGCCTCATGAGCAGCTGTTGTTCAAATCGAAATCTTTTCTGTAGACACACAAAAAAAGTCCTGTTCATTGTCAGAGATTAGCCTGAAATCAGAATTCCACTTGCATTGTAGATGAAACGGAAGAGTTGTCCAGTGATGGCAGGCTGTGTGACATAAAGTCAGCATAGAAACGTTGAGAACATATACGTGTATTTTCCTTGGAGGAAATTTTGAGAATATTTAAAATGTCTTAATTTGGGATTATTCTACATGAAACCCAGAATTACAGTGTTTCTGTATTTTCATTAGTAAATACTAAAAGCACTTTGATACAGTGGATTTCAAGAGTTTCTACACTGTGAAATACAGTGGCTGGTGCTTACGTATAAACCAACTTTAACGGGCATACTATGTCAGTCGGCACCCACAAAATCCTTCTCATTTCTTGAAGAGACAATGTGTTTATATGCAACTCCTGTGGCAATAACATCCACTCCACCCCTTTCCCTCCACTAAAGGAAGGATATTGCAACACAAGTAAGAGATAATGAAATTTTTATAGCAATAATCTGAAAGCCACTCTAACAAATTAAAAAAATAAATTTTTATAATTAATAATACTGTATTAATAGAAACAAATCACATCACAACTGTATTCCGAGCACCTAGAAAACTGTTGGCACAAAGTAGGCACTCAGTATTTGTCTAATGAATGTATTAATCTTGAACACCCACATATTATTAAAAACGTGATTGAAAATATTTGTGTTTAGATCTGGGATTGATTTACCAATGAATGGCAAGGGTATATGTAAAGTTACATATGTATTCAAGATGTTGATAACATAATACATTTCTTTGAGTTAATAAAGAGTTTGTGACCAATGTTATTTGTTTACTTTTTATTATTTACAAATTCTAAGCCATAACTAATTCCTGATCAAAATGATCATATTCTTAATCGTGACCCATCCTTCTGTTGTCCTAATTTAATTTCTGTCTTTCCTCTTTGAGATTTTTCATCAAGCTCTTTCACATGGAAAGATCTATTTGTTTATAGAACAGTAAACAGAAAGACACACAGATTACAGATTCATAGAAACCAGACTTAAATATTGGCTTCATCATGGTAAGCTTGATCATCCCTTTAAATTCTGAGTCTCATTTATAAATCTGGCTCATAAATAGTAACTAGAATCATTGTGTTTTGCATTAATAGTATTGTAAGCAACCATTAAGTGGCCTCAACAGCAGAGAAATGGAGACCTAAATAGACATTTCTCCAAAGAAGACATACAGATGGCCAACAGGGACCTGAAAAGCTGCTCAATATCCCTAACTATTAGGGAAATGAAAATCAAAACTATGATGAGGTATCACTTCACACCAGTCAGAATGGCCATCATTTAAAAGTCTACAAATAATAGATGCTGAAGAGGGTGTGGAGAAAAAGGAACCCTCCTACACTGTTGGTGGGAATGTGAACTGGTACAACCACTATGGAGAACAGTATGGAGGTTCCTTAAAAAACTAAAAATAGAACTACCATATGATCCATCAATCCCACTCCTGGGCATATATCTGGAGAAAACCATAATCTGAAAGGATACATGTACCCCAGTGTTACAATAACCAAGACATGGAAGCAACCTAAATGTCCACTGACAGAGGAATGGATAAAGATGTGGTACATATATACAATGGAATATTACTCAGCCCTAAAAAAGAATGAAATAATGCCATTTGCAGCAACATGGGTGGACCTAGAATTTATCATACCAAGTGAAGCAAGTCAGACAGAGAAAGGCAAAGATCATATATCACTTAAGTGTTGAATCTAAAAAAAAATGATACAAATGAACTTACTGACAAAACAGAAATAGACTCACAGACATAGAAAACAAACTTATGGTTACCAAAGGGGATGGGGGGTGAGGGGGGTGGGGTGAGATAAATTAGGTGACTGGGATGAACAGACACACGCGACTATATATAAAATAGATAAACAACAAGGACCTACTGGATAGCACAGGGAACCCTACTCAATATCTTATAATAATCTATAGAGGAAAAGAATCTGAAAAAGAATATATATATACATGTATAACTGAATCACTTTGCTGTACGCTTGAAACTAACACAACATTGTAAATTAACTATACGTTAATTTAAAAATAGCAGAGAAATGGGATATGTGAGCTAACTTAATTTAGGAGAACAAATAAAAATTTTAAAAATTGGTAATCTATCTAAAATGATAGGTTGCTTTACTTTTGGTAAAATTAATCAGTATCACATCATTTTCACTTTACTCTTGACATACACGTAAGCTCCCAATCCCTCTAAGAGTCCAGTATATGCTTATATGCACCTTATTCAGCATTCATGGCCCGAGGCACTTAACTTCAACTATTCAGGGAATAAAGACAAGATATATATGATGTTGTTTGGTTCCAAAGCTGGCCCCTGGTGTTGATTCTTTCATTTTAAAATAACTTGAAATTTATAACTTCTCATAACAATCATTTTTATTATAATTATAGCTACTATTCATTGAGAATCTATTTTGTGCCAGACACTGACACTATGCTAAGGGCTTCACAGACACATATTTAATCTTCACAACAACATTATAATGTATTTTACAAATGAAGAACCGGAAGCAGAGGGAGTTTAATTGCTCAAGGTCAAAAAGCTAACTCAGGTTTCAAAACCAGGCCTGCGAAATTCCAAAGCCAAGGCGCTTTCAACTACACCAGGCCTATGCTCAGATCGACTCCACTTCCTGCATTTGTTAAGGCTGGAGGCAATTGGAAAAATCCATGCCATTACAATACACATCAAACACACCTTTCAGGAAATCAGAGCTAGCTTAGCAATGGCAACGTTTCTATTGCTGCTGGCAAGGCAGAGAGATAACTAGAGGAGAAGCATTCTTCTTAGAAACATTTCAGGGAGGCTCCAGTTCAATTTGGAAATACTAACCCATGCTCCCTTTACCAGTGATGAATCACGATCTAAAGGCCCCTCTAGGTAGCTTATTTTAAACTCTAGATGTTTTGAGAGACTAGAAAACACCCTGGCCTTCATCACTGAAGAAAATAAGTCAAATCAACTCAAGACTTCAATCTGTCTGGACTGTTTTTATCAGCCAACATTTGAACAAATGACTTGCCACCTTTTATATTTTCATCCCTAGGCGTCTATCTCTCTAACAGTCAACTGCCTCTCCCCTGCTTCATACTATCTATTTAGCTTGTGAAGTGAATTATAGCATATTCCCCCTGAACAATGCACCCCACCTGTATCAATTACTCTAGGAAGACATCAGTTCAGGTGAAGGAAGAAAAAAGCCCTGTATTTGGTATTCATTTTTTTTCTTTATACCAAGACAAAGCAAGTGCAGATAGACATATAATAATGCTTAGGAGCAGATTTATATGTTAATTTCATGATGATTATTACAAACTGATTTAAACAATTATGTCATATGCACAAGACATTTGCCATTTTCCTTCCTTCATTATTTCATGAAGGAATTTAAAGGCTTACAATACACACGTTAGTTAGGGAATAACATGGAAAGGAACAAAATTAAGATTGGAAAGGAAATCAAGATGTCCATCGTGGCATTATTTATAATATCAAAAACTGAAAATGTGTTTAGCTATAATGGAACGATTAAATATAATGGCACTATTTGCCAAACAGAATACTATACAACCATTAAAATATACTGGTGAATTATTTTTGATCCTTTGAATCACAGTGGAAAATGAACTTATATAATATTAATCGAGAAAAGTAGAACTTAAAAATGTATATATACGTATAATATGACCTCAACTATAAGAAATTTGACGTTCTGAGACAAAATACTGAACAGCAAATCCCATACTAGGTAACAGTGGTTATCTAGGTGATAGGCTGAGAGGTGATTTTACTATTTTTCTTAATACCTTTTTATATTTTCCAAATGTTACCCCTTGAGTCTGTACAATTTTTATAACAGGCAAAAAGGAATACTTATCTATTCTTCAGCTTCCTTACCTGTAAAATGGGGATGATAATATCCACTTCCTAGGATTGTTCTGGTAATTAAATGAGAAAACGCTTACAAAGCCTTGGCACAGTGCCTAGCATATGGAAGCACTAAAAAAAAACAGGTTTTTTTTTCTTTTTTTGTTTTAAAGAAAGTACAGTGTGATTTAGCACATGAAATTTTACTTTCTCCTCTCTGAGTGTAATTTGTAGAAAATGTTGGCATTTCTAAGAGTTTGTGAGATAATAAGGAAAAAAGAATAAGACTTTTGCATATTCTGTTCTGCAAAGCAATGATGCCAATGCTATAGCTTGTACAAAAGGATTCAGGGTAGGCAGGCACGGAAAGCAGTAACAGATTACAAACGAGTACAACACTTGCACACTCAAAACATACCACACACACACACACACAAAGACATACAAATAGTGCAGAATTTCAGCATATGGGCAGACAGTAGAAACAATTTGCTTCTTCTCTTTGTTGCCAAAACTTAAGCCCCTTGCTTCTGATACTGTCTCGTGTGTTAAAAAATAAAAAATAAGATAAAATCTGTATTCAAATATTCCCTCTAGTAAAATAAAGCGATGGTCCAACCCAATGTGCCTACAGTTTACATATGCTTCCATGTTGAGCTCTACATTATGGATTCCTCATTCTATGTACAGTAAAATCCATACCTAGGTCTGCATAGTTAGACTTGAAAAATTGCTTGCGTCCACAAAAGTACAGCTCGAAGTCAGTTTCATTCGATCTGCGCAAAGTATATCCATTTTCAAGAGCAGCAAAAGCATCACAGGTATAACGGTAGGTAATGAAACCATAGCTGTCTCTGCAACGGACAAAGAAGAGAAGTTCAAAACTAGTGAGGAAGGATTAGCATATATGACTGTAACCCTTTCTACTTTGGAGACTTCGCTGGTGCCAACGTCTGAACCATTGCATCCATTTATCAGTGTGATTGTCCTGTCAAGCAGCTGAATACTTATTTCTGGGACAGGAAATCTCAACTAGAAAGATTAATAAATAGGGATGAAAGAAAATAAATAAGGTTCTGAACTCAACATGTCATCTGTCAAAGCATTCCCATTCTAGTAATCTTATGGCCATAATTTTTTACATATGTCAGCTTCTAAACAAGAAATAATCTTGAAGATTCTCACCCATCATCCCGCAGATTTACTGTGCACTCCTCAATTTCACCAAAAACTTCAAAACGGTCCCTCAGTTCTGTCCGTGTTGTGTCAGGTCTGATTTTACCAACATAAATCACACGGCGTTCTTCCTAGGAGGGGAAAGTGAGAAGATGCTTGCTAGCTCTGAAGTCAGGAAAGAAGCTGAATACTCGAAACATTTATAAATGTACAATCGTGCATAATGAGAACCCCCCCCCCAGAGCATGCCAATTAAAGCAAAACACACACTAAACCTGAACAAAAGACTAGAACCAAGTTTTACTTTCCATTTCTTCAGTATCACTCTCTTCTGCCTCTCACTCTCTTCTACTTTTTCTATCCATCTCTGTTCCTTTGTCACATGAAAATTTAATGTATTATAGGAGAAATGTGTGTTATGTAATCTTTTTTATCACTTAATAGCTGAATAATATCTATTAAATATTTTAACACTTGTGACCCGATTATTAATCTTCAAAATTGGTAGGAAAATGACCTGGCTTGCAAAACTCTTTAATTTCTTCTTAACTCAGAATTGTAATAATAAAATATACACATTTTTTAGTTCTATTGACAAATCATTGACATCCATTACTGTATAATTTTAAGATGTACAGCATGATAGTTTGACATACAAATTTTGACACCCCTCAAAATATTGATTCTTAAACTCTAGTATAAATACAAATTACCTGGGGTGCTTATTAAAAATGCAAATTATTGGGTTTACTCGAGCTCTATTAAAAAAATTTGGAAAGTAAGCTTCAATTATCTTTATTTTTAACAAGCACACCCCAGTGATTCTGATACAGGTGGTCCAAAGACAATAATTTAAAAAATACAGTCTTAAAATACTGGCCATTTTAAGCCATGGGTCTCCAAAGAATAAGAGCTATAAAAGAGGCTATAAATTTCACTTTGCCAGTGAATCTTATTTTAGGAACAGACGAGAAGGGTGTGGCCTAATTTTCACAAGTGGAGTCAATATCATCATAATCTGAAAGTCAACAGCAATTTATAACCTACAAAATACGGGAAGAATATTTTATAGCCTGAAGATGGATCACTTTTTAAAGAACAAGAATGCATTCTTAGTGTAAGAAGTAATCGTATATCTCTTATTCCAAGAAGACAAGGCCAAAGATGATGATGTTTCTCAAACTGAGAAAAGGTTTTTCAAGAACGTAAGAAGTTAGTATAACGAAGTGTTTACCAGTTAGCTTGTATGTCTATCAATGGCAAACAAGAATGAAATGAACTTAAGGTTGGAGAGATTTAAGTTAGACGGAGGCAGAGACTAGGAAACACAGGGCAAAGGTACAGATTTAGCTTGCCTAAGAGTTTTCTCTGGATGTACTGAGAATATCTGAGAATATCTTTTTACATCTTGGATGATGTAAAAAGTCATTTAGGCTTAAAGCAAAGAGATGTCCTATGTTATTTACTGAACATATGTCCATTTCATGTGCCCAGTATTTAGCAAAGAACTTGGTAAAGAGTGGACTCTCAATAAATGTTTGAGAAACGTAACTGAACAATTCACAGACCCTATAATATATATCCTCCTAGGTGATTTGATCATCCATGTTTCTTCTTTTACCATATGCAACACTCACATTTCCATTTTCATCAGGAAAGTTCCTCTGAGCTTCAGATTCAAATAAACAACTATCTATTTGACATCTCAGGTTGGATGTCCCATAGGCACCTCAAACTAGACCAACATTACCCAAACCAAACTCTGTAGTTCAGCCTCTTCCCAGTGGGTCTTTCTTGTATCAGTGAAGTTAACACCATCTAGCCTGTTATTCAGGACAAAAACCCAAGTGCCTTCCTTGATTCTTCCCGCTTAGTCCCCTCCACATTTCCAAACACTCCTTAAGTCCTGTTGATTTTTACTTCCTAAATCTGCCTCTTTTATTGCATGTCCCCTAAATCAAGCTGCCAGCATCTCTTTCTGGACCAGTAAAACAGCCTCTTTACTTGGATCCTGTGTCGGTGTTTACCCTCCTCCAAACTATTCTTTCACTTCGGTCAGAATAGTCTTTACGAAGAGTACAGGAAACCAATCATGCCAATTAAGATCTAAAACATTTCAATAGTTTCTCATAACATTTAGGGAAAGACCTACATCATTAACAGAACCTACCGGGCCCTTCAGGGTCTGGATCTATCTTCATCTTGGGCTTCAGCTCCCACATTCCATTCTTTCCTTTCCTCTATTTCCAGCCATATTGATCTTCTCTCAGTCCCTAGTACGTACTGTGCTCCTTCCTTTTCTAAGGGCTTTGCACAAGCTGCTTCTCTGCTACTTGGAATATCCTTTCCACACTGCCTCTCCCTCCCCCCAACCAACATACACATACTGTCTAGAATTACAGTGAACTCAACAATCATTTTCCTTTCTGAGACTTGAGGTGAGGTCCAGCTTTCTATTACAAGTTGCTCTGATAGAACACTCTACTTCTCCTTTGTAGATCTGTGCCCAATTGTAATTAAATAATTAAAAGTTTATTCGGTGTTTAATGTCTATCTTCCCTAACAATGAAAGCTTCATGAAAGCACAGACCATACCAGTCCTATTGACTATTATATTTTAAGGGTACCCAAACATAAGAGTCTTCTTAATGAATATTTGTTGAAAAATCAATCAATTGCCAATCAATTAATGACTTTTAACACCTAGTTCCATACCCTTCATTACATCAAAGGTGACTAAGTGTGGTCCTTACTCTGAGACTCTCTAAGACAATGGAGAATGAAAACCAGGTTTGGTGCTTTATCATAGGAAAAACCTTGCCCAGGTAGCTCAGCTGAGTGTACTAACAAAGGTTTCCATGATTTGCTTTTATGGTTTAAGTGTAAGGACTCTCACTCTTCCCACTCCACTGAAACAGCTGGTAAAACACAATTCCTCTGACAGCAACCATTGAGCCTACATAACTGATGAAGTACAGCAAGCAGAGCAGGCTGCCTGATTCGCTTCCATGTAGATTGTATGTCCCAACTGAAGGCTGTAATTGTGTTGTTCCAGAGCACGCAGCACATCCTGGAGGTCAATAAATATAAATGGAGAGTGAGGCTCATCCCGGGGCAGTGCTGTACACTTGAGCAAGGGAATCATCACATCACATTCCGTTCTATTTATGCAGCCAGCTCCAGCCAAACAGCCGAATTTGATGGGACTGTTATCTAAACTTCCTGGCGCCTGCTTGCATGAGTGTCATTTATTTATTTTTTTTAATGAATGTTTTTAGGAAGGTTACTACTGTACAGAGGGAAAGGAGGGAGAAATGCAGAAGAGAGAGAAAGAAAGTGAACCATCACAAAGAACTTGCTCATCTACCATTAAGGGAATATACACAGCCTATGTTCATCTTCAAGGAAATTCAAAGTAAAAGTGAAAATCGACCATATGCACATCCATATGCAGACATATTGGGATAGTCTCTGAATTGCTTCTTTATACGAAAAACTCTATGCAACAATAATCCCAAAAGAAGATAAACCAGAGGACCTTTTATATCGGATACTGATACATTCTGCAGTAAAAAGAAGACACAACCTAGATAGGAAAGACAGAAATCCAAAGGGCTGTTCCACAATCACTTAAATTACCTATTTGACTGTCAATCTTCTTTTATGCAACATAAGAATGCGACCACATCTTGCTATCTTACAAAGATCAGAGATTGAATACATGTTGAAATTCTCATTTGAGAAAATGATTAGAGTGTTTGGTTTTCCTAGTGATAAAAATGAAATTAAAAGGCATCTGAAGGTCTAAAAAGCAAAGACAAAAATCTTTCCAAGATTGGCCAAAATGTCTAGTGAAGAACTGATTATTTTTAACATGTTGCAGTTTTATTAGACAGATGAATAGATTCCATATCTTTTAAAAACCTTAACATTTGCAGCCAATTTTTCAAGACATTAATTTCTAAACAGGAGATGAAAGGAAAAGAAATAAAAAAGCTTAATAACGTTTCCAACTTCTTAAAGGCGTGGAGGAACTCTAAACCTTTGGAAAAAGCTCCTTGAAAAATGATTTTCAGACCAGTTTTCACTATTGAGGAGGAAGGAACATTTATCAAGTATACTTTAGCTTCAATTTTCACAAAGGCTAGTTTGCTGATGGGGTGGATAATAAAAGTGAAGATTTATGTTGCATTATTAACAGGTATGGTAAATCCTCATTATATCCAAACACAGGGGATAAACAGAGAAAAAAAATCTGACTGAATTAACTGACTTTGCATTATCAAAATCTTTATCAGAAAGTGTGTAGAGCCTCCCAGTTAGCTGGGGAAAACATACAATGGTTGTTTCTCATCAAAAAATAAGTAACTCCTGGTAAAAGGGGTTTGACTAAGAAGAAAAGGAAATCAGTAATGAGATTAACATTTTCTAAATTCTAATAGATGCCAAGTACTGTGCTTGATGCTTTTCTGTGGGTTATCTCACTAAAATGCTCTGCAGTGTTAGGTAACAATAAGGAACAGCCTGATATAATTTGGATTTTAGTTCTTAGAACTTTTATTCTACATTTCCAAGTCAGGATAATTTAAAAATGCCTCTTCCTATGCTAAGGAAACTGCATGTCAACTTTGGCAATGAAAGATTTATGTTCACTTCCAGATTAGTTACAACCTAACTTCCTCAAAAATTTCAAGGATATTACAAATACTATAGATGAGATGAGTGGATAAAATCCATGCCACTTCTACAGTGAATGGTATAGCTAGGTCCTCTACCTAAAAGATAAAGTGGGAGGGGTGAATGACCATGAAGAGGTGTGAATGGATAGAAACAAAGACCAAAACTCTGACATAATGCCAAAACAAGTTTCCTTTTTTGTTGTTTTTTCTCTTGTTCTTAACATTGATTACACTCATCTGATTCAGTAGGCATTCAGTAAGTGACCGCTACTAGGAGACACTTTCAGGGGAGAAACAAAACTATAGCTTTCAGTTTACCAAAGTTACTTCCATCCAAGTACGGCCCAGGAATACTCCTCCTTAGTGTCTTAGGTTGGATAGATGGAAATACATCCAGGTTAGTTTACTTAAGAGCTAATATAACAATAAGAGCTAAGATGCAAGTAAACACAGTGATAAGTCAGAAAACATGAAAACTATAGACTCAGAGCATGTGTAACTACTTTTGATAAAACTGAAAATTTCTAAGTTGTGAGTTTAGACTCATAATATAACATATTCACCCATATGGAATAGCTCTCGAAAAAGACTTGAATAGAAAACTACTTTATTTTCTCCAAGAAGAATAACCATGAGAAATTACACAACTTTTTCTTTTTTTTCATCTGGAAGAAGCTGATAATTATCAGTGATGAGGCACTGTTTCTGGCTCCCTGGCTGCACATTGACCAATGGAGAAGAGAAAAGAAATGGCACAGTCATTGCCCAAGCACATCTGGTTTTGGTTTTAAGCCCTGAACCATTTCATAATGTCTAGATTTGCCCTTTAAATTAACATCCCATTATCATGTTTTCTGGCAGGAAACTGTAAAGACTGCAAATGGAGTTGGACTTAGAACTCCCCAAGAAATCAGAGCAGTGACAGTTTAGACATTAAGTACTATACTCTGGCTTCCAGAGTTCCAATATAACCTGAATTATTTCAAGCCTATGAGACTGAGAAAAGCAGAGGATAAACTGGGTTTTGAGAGCATTTAGATGGAAATTGGAGGAAAACAGCAACTTAAACAATGGCAATATTCAACCACAACATATGATTCTGTGTAATTACTAATTATTAGTCTTTTCTTAGCTGTCTGATTTGGTGCACTGAAGTCGGTCTGAATAAAGACTTTTGGACACATACACAATAAAAAGTTTATAGATGACCTAAACCACCATCTCCTTCTTATGGAACTCAAAAATAAGTCAATATTATAGACCACAAGACAAGGTAGCAAAGGTTAATTTTGTAAAATATCTATTACATGATTGTAACATTTTTTTCATTTCCTTTTGGAGCCTCTGTTTTGCTGCTCCCCTGATTATAAAATTGATCTGAATTAACGAATAATCCAGCACTGCACCCAAGATATTCCAGATATAATTTGCTATTTATTCATTACTTTAAGGGTGTCTCCAAAATCTGAATGGAAATCACCTACCCGACCAACTTAAGCAAACTGCACTAGTTCCCTTAGCTGTTTCATGAATGACTTTTCAAGCTAATCTAGTCAAATGAGTCAAAAATCATTTCTTGTATCTCTAAGTCCGTAAAAATATATTTTGCAAATGCATTATGGCACAAGAAAGCAGATCATTTTGAGGAAGGAAATCAATCAGAAAAACTTCCTGCGGGGAATCTCATTAAATAGTTCCACTATGCCTTCAAGATATTCTTCAAAATCTTTATTATGACTTACAGGACCCTTCAAGGATCTGGCTACCATGGAGCCCTCCAGACTTATTTCTTGCCTCTCCTGTACCCTGGTGTTCTAATTAAATGACTAGCAGTTTCCCAATATAGCTTGTTCTTTTCCAGAGACTTAGTATAAGCTAAAGTCTCTGCCTAGAATAGTAATTTCCAATAAAAATATAATGCACCATATGTAACTTTTAAATTTTCTGAGGCACATTTTGAAAAGTAAAAAGAAACAAATTTAATTTTAATAATATATTTTACTTGGCTCAGCATAGCCAAAATATTATTGTTTTAACTTGTCATTGATGTAAAAAATATTAATGAAGTATTTTACACTCTATTTTTTTTTGTACTGTCTTCGAAATTCAATCACACTCATAGTGCATCTAAATTTGGGACTAGCTGAATTAGCCTCATGGCTAATGGCTCCCACACTGGACAACACAGGTGTAAAAAACCTTTGCCCTTTCCTCCCTTTAGGTTTCAAATCAATCTCACCCTCTCCAGGGATGCCCTCCCTCGTTCCCAGGGCTGGTTGCCGACCCGTTTGCCACTGCAGTACCTTAGGTGCATCCTCTGCAATAGCAATTAACACACCCTATTGCCTCTTCATGTATCTTTACCAGCCAGTAGACTTGAACTCCCAGGATGTGGGGACTAGTTCTTACCTAATTTTAGAGCCCAGGCACCTAACAAATGTCTCTCATATAGTCATGTGTTCTCACTTATTTTAAGCAAAAATAGCATCTAATAGTCCAAGTGAGAACTGGTTTAACAGTAAGTCCCAAATCTTTATACTAAGCTCTGACTACCTATGGGTCACTGTGTTAGTAAACAATCTCTATGTCCTAGTTTTCTTTTTTAATCTGCTTTTTAAAAACAAAAATAAAAATCTCAAAGCCAAAATTCTCGCAAACGTCTAATTAATTACGATGACTTAATATAAGCCAAGTTGACATTTGCACTATAACTGCTGTCTTTCAAAGGGAACTGTTAAAGATCGTCTTAGTCAAAGAATTAACCAAGGAACTGGTCAATATTTGTGACACATGGAAAGGCAGGCTGGTAGGGTGGCATCTGCTTCCAAACTGAGGCTAGTGGCCTCAAGAGTGCTTTTGGCTCAGGCATCTATGGAATATAGACCATCACACTATTTGATCTATTTGTAAAGAACCAAACTAGCAAAAAGACCCCTCCCTTCCTTTCTTCACCCTAGTAAGTATGTGGCACTAAATTATCTTTGGAAGAATAGAATAAGCACATGGCATTTATCTACGTTTATCTACATAGCTTCGGTTACAGCTGTGTTATATTTTGCACAAATGAGCAAATATACGGTAAAACAATTTCTCTCTTTAGTGTCATTCTTTTGGGAAGAAACATGAAGAGTTCTATCAAATATGAATATGAAAACACTGAAATAACTATTTTCCTTCATGCTTACTCAACATGACTCTCTTTTGTATATATTAACTGTACTGTGCCATGCTACAAGGCTTTGTAAACTATATGGCACTCTATAAATGTGAACTATTATAATTATTGAACAGGCTATTAATTAAAAACAGTTAAATTAGAAAAATTGAATTTTTAATTTTCATTAGTCTTCTTAAGTGTTAACTAATGATACTCTGGCAGATTTTAATATCACAGCTCATTTGAAAGTTGCGAAAAATGAGGGAAAGTGTTATAATTTTCACAAGGCCTTTAATTTGGTCTTAGGTAGATTCAAAGTTAAATGGCAGCAAAGCCCTAGATCTTTAGCCTAAGTATTCAATTACTTCTCCCTTCTTTCTCCTTGAGTGCCTGAGTTAACAAACCTCTCAGTTAACCTTTTTCCTCCAGTTGATAACTGTTGGCCAACGCTCGATTTGTACTCTATTAGTCAGCTCTTTTATGTAGGTTTTTCAAGATTTTGTTGATGGTTGTGGTTGTTTTAAAGGTACCATATCCATCTAACATTTACAGCTAAAAATCATTTCCCTAAGCCCTGGTTAGCTTGTATGCAAGATGTGTCAAAGGTTGATCTTCATTGAAATGACATTTAGCACCTAACAGACAGCAGCTGCAATGGATGAAAACAGTGCCATTTCCAATGGATATGCCATGGCTCCCTAGAGCACCATGGTGGGAAAGCCCTCAAGGCTCTATTGGGGCTCAGTGGGAAAGATTTCCTTCATCAATTAGGAATATCTGCCTTGAACAAGTACTGGATGCTGACAATTGGA
This sequence comes from Physeter macrocephalus, assembly GCF_002837175.3. Classification (NCBI taxonomy): domain Eukaryota; kingdom Metazoa; phylum Chordata; class Mammalia; order Artiodactyla; family Physeteridae; genus Physeter; species Physeter macrocephalus. Next base: position 93,835,131 of record NC_041220.1, on the reverse strand, counting down.
GGACCTCCTTTTTGCCTTCTAAGGTCCGACCAACAGAGAACGAACTAGATGCACATAACCTAGATCCTTACCCCAAAGGGTCAGTACTGTGTATATGTCAAGTGAATGTAATACCCTGCACTACATGGTGCTGAAATCCATAATAGGTTATTGAAAAGCAGTTCATAAGAAATATGGATGTGTTAGGTGTTGACCTGGCACAAGGAAAAATGATGACTTTCTTAGCAAATCTTTCTCTACCACTGCCTTTAAATCTAACTCAATCCAACCCTCACGTCTGCCAAAAAGACGAAAACTGAAACCAAATAGTAATATCTCTTCATTTTCCACTCAGAGAAAAAAAGCAGCAGATAACAATACAAAGAACTCATCCTCTGGCTTGATGGGACCAGTATCTGACTGGACAAATCTCTCCTTCCTCCATTTTTAGAAACAAAGGTCGAAAACAGTAATGAGCTTCAAGATGAATGAGAAACAGGTAGTATGGAGGAGGAATACACTGACCTAACATTTTGTTTTCCAATAGTCTGTGTTAAGGGGGACTGAGGGGGTTTCCCTGGTGGCGCAGTGGTTGAGAGTCCGCCTGCCGATGCAGGGGACACGGGTTCGTGCCCCGGTCCGGGAGGATCCCACATGCCGCGGAGCGGCTGGGCCCGTGAGCCATGGCCGCTGAGCCTGCGCGTCCGGAGCCTGTGCTCCGCAACGGGAGAGGCCACAACGGTGAGAGGCCCGCGTACCGAAAAAAAAAAAAAAAAAAAAGAGGGACTGAGGACTCACTGATGCTTTAAAGCCAAAAGGCTGAGTATTGCGTACTCTAACAAGAGTCTTTACCTTATTCTCTAATCTACGCCCACGCCCCCGAAAACAAAAGACAGGGACAAAAAAAGAAAAGAAACCCTCCTGTGAAATGAAAGTGAGCTCCAAGCTGCTTACAATTGCCTTCTGCCTTTGCCTCTCTCTCTGTTTGGCCCTTTCAGACTCCCGTTTCTCATACTGTCTGCGGTATTCTTCCCTCTTCAGCCTCTCGTGCTGATACTCCTCGTAGCTGTCATACCTGAGAAACATAACTTCATCATTAAGGCAACCACCTCCAATCGCATGAGCAAAATTAATCAGAAATTGGGGAGGGGGCAGGGTTTTAGAAAACATCTTGTCATCTACGGGAGGAGATGAGAGGCGCGGAGGGAAGAGGACGTGTATCATTACCTGGGCCGCCGGCCGTAGGGCGATCTTGAACGTGATCTCGCGCACAGGGGAGAATTTCGGTGCGCGCGGTGTCTGCAGTGGCCTGACTCATAGTAGTAGCAAGATCTGGGAGAGAGGAGGAAAAACAAAAGGGCATTTGCAACTGCCAGTGAACCCCAGTTTATCGGCATGACTGAACAGCCCCTGGAATTCCGCATTACATAATCCAGCTTTCAGTTCCCAGCTACTTGTGAGGTTTCCCAGTGAGTTTGTGATCGTCTAGTCAGCTTAGAGGTCTGGAGTGGCGTGTTCTCTTGCAGCGTCTCTTATTGATGTGAATGCCGAATGCCGGCCTGGTACACTGTCAGCTTTATCTTGCATGGATCTCACCTATCCTGGCACAAGGCAGCTCTCCAGGTGATGGAAAAAGTTAGATGAGCAAGTTTCTTACAAATTGCTCTCTCTGATCTGACTGGCTCAAGGCACTGTGTTCAAGAATGACAGATTTAAGAGAAGATGGGGAGGAATGTACGGGTAACAACAATCTCCTTAGTTCCTGTGGCACTGGGAATGGATGGTGAGGGGCTGGGCTGCCTGTGGGTTTTGAATGCGTTTTTTGCCTTTGTTTTGTTTTGTTTTTTCTTTTTTTTTCACTTCCTGGGGATGCCTTAGGCTTTGGGTGGGTTTTGACAAGGTTTACCTTGAAGAGGATCTACTGCCTGGGGACCTTGATCTTGACCTGGAATATGGTGATCGAGAACACGACCTATGTCGAGAAAAGGACCTTGAACGAGAGCGCATCCTTTGGGGTCTTTGAGAAAATAAGGATTTGGGTGGTGACACGGAATCTCTACATGGAGAGTTAAAAGAAGAACAAGAAGGCGACACATGGAACAACGAATAGGCCTGCGTGCCATCCCAAGGGGAGTTCAGTTTATCACTTTCATCCTCGCTGTCATCAAACAGGCCATCCATGGCTAGTCCTGAATTTATAAACATAGGTAGTTTGGAGAATTGTTCATTACTGAAATCACTGTCCCTCAGTTCACTGGTCTTGTCTGCTTCGTCGTCAAAAACAGCTTCACTGGGATGACCGAAGTGTTTGTTCAGCTCAGCTCGGATTTCCTGGTCTTGGAGCTGTTTTCTGGTGCTGCCGGGAGAGACCTGCCTGCTCACCCCCGAGGCCTCTCTCAGGTAGCACTGGTCTGAATCTGTGGAAGAGCGCATCTGCCCCTGCCAGTTGGAGGAGGCATCTTTATATTCTAGTTGTCTGGAGTCGTGGAGCTCCTGTGATATATTAATGAGTATTTCCGTTTTGGAATTAATTGACTGACAATAGTCATGGTCACCAAACAGCCGCAGACTGGGCCGCTTGGCCTTCCTTTCCTCGTGTCCACTGGTGAGCACGGAGGTCTTGCTGAGCTGTGCATACAACTCAGACTGCTCGGGCCCTTTCCTGGTGGAGTTATTGTCTTGGATACCAGAAGACTCACTGTACCGGGCCTTCTTTGATGGCGGAGGTACCACAGTCTTGCAAGTGGGCTTCAGCTTTGGAGAAGCCCTAAAAGGGTTATCTTGGTTGGCTTTATGAGGAGGAGTTGTGGGTGGAGTTAGGCCTAAGATAATAAAAGAAAAAAAAAAGGGGGAGGGGAGAGAGAGAAAGAAAAGAGACAGAGAGATGTTGTTAAATGCCAGGATATGTTTTCCTAACTTTTCCAAGATTTCAGACAATGGTTAAAACTCAGTGAAAAGGAAGGAAACTAAACTCATGATAAGACCGGAAAATGTGACTCTGTCCCCCGAAGCCTCTGTCACCAAGAAAAGATGGATCGACAACATGAGGCTGTGGTGAAAGCCATGATATTTTGTATTTCAAACGCCAATGCTAACAGATCCTGCTTCCCAGGAAACATGACCACGTCACCACCAGGCATTACCAAAGCTCAGATTTACACGGGCTTCTCACAGCCTGAGTTGCGGAAAATTAACAAGGTGGGACACAGGGAAATCACAGAAGACCTTTGGTGGCATTTGTCTGCAAAGAATGCTGGGGAGGATGCATGTAGGTCAGGAATTTTTGTAAAATCAAGGAGATCTACCCATGGAGCTAAAGAATTAGGCAACTTTAAAAAAAAAAAAAAAGAAAGGAAAAGAAAAGATGGGATGACAGCAACTAGGGGGGAGGGTCGGAATGACATTGGCAACATCAAAGTAAGTTCAGTAAAATGCAGCCGGCTAATGCAGGGCACCAGACAACTCTACAACATGACGGCAATGATTCTTTGTCTCCACAGTTCATTAACTTTGTAAACCATGGCTAATGTAGGTACAGTACATTCTTGTAAGCATAACTAATACATTCTGTCTAAAATATGGTTCTGCAACAGAAACTTGAGTGAACAGTAACACTAAATACTGCAGTGCCAGCGGACCATTTTATTTGGAGCACCACATCAGGGCGGGTTGCGAGGCTGAAGGATTGAAACAAATCCAAGCTTCGGCAACTAACTAATTGAAAAAATGAAAAAAAAAGAAAGGAAGAAGAGGGGGAATCTGTCCGTTGTTGCCTTTTGTGCTTTCCTACAGAGGGCAGAAAATTCTATCACAAGTCATTGTGGGAGAGTGTGTGAAGGCTAGTTACCTCTGTTCAGTTTCACCCCTAAGTCCTCCTCAGCCCTTTATGCCAAGGAAGAAGAATTGTGGAAAGGCTCCAGAGTCGACGGAACTTTGAAGAAGGGCAGGCTGGAGTTCAAATGACTTTATGCTTACAAGGGAACATTTTAGTTTACAATACACTTTTTATTTAGGAGGATGGGAGGATGCTATTCAGCAAAAAAGAACTTAAGTTCACAAGAAGCCTGGGGTTAGACTTAAGGCAACTGCATGCTTCAAGGAAAATTCTACCTTGCTAGAAAATAAAAGTATATATATATATATATATATACACACACACACACACACACATACACACATATAACCAAGTAGGGCACAGAAAGCTACATGAAGTTTTGGTATGAACAGGAAGACACTGCCTCTCTCCCCTACTTTATAATAAAGAGATAGAAGAAATTAATATTTCCCTTAAAATGAAATATTTTGCACCAATATTTGGCAACTTTTATTATACATAGCTAATTCTCCCTAAAGGAGGGAAGGAAACGTACAAAAATGCAAAGAGGTTTGACTTTGGAAATCTATCCCAGAAAAGTTCAGAAAGACAGGGAAATGCAAACACAAAGAGAAGGAGACGCTGCTCTCCCTTTCGTGAGAGCACATCTGAGTCTCAGAAAAGCTTCCCTTTATCAGCAGCCTACTGTACGCCTGCCCCCCATTCTTTGCTTGAAGATAATAGGGAGGTGACATTACTGAATGAATCATCTATGTCACTGAAGTTCACTCTCCTTGTGTTCCCTCTTTCGGAGACAAGTATATCTTTTACTCAATCTAAGGAATTCCTATATGGCCAATTTTCTCTCCTCCTCCCCCTCCTTCCCCTCCTCCATCTTCTCCTATTCCTCCCATTCCCCCTCCATCTCCTTCTCCTCTTCCTTTTCGTTCTTTCTTTCTTACCCTGTCTATCTTTCTGTTTGTCTGTCTCTCTCTCTGCTTGCTTCCTCTACCCTTTGCACTGCCCCATTCATACACACTGATTTCTACCACATGCTACCTTCAATTACTGCTACAACAAATTTAAAGATACCAATTCCCAGCAAAGAAATGACAAGATCTCAAATATTTCTCACAGGAAGCTAAGATGCTCAAAGAAATAATGATGAATAATCTCTCTTTGCTGAGTAAATAACAGTCAAATATTCCAAATGAGATAGCCCTTGAATTGGGGGAAATGACATTCAACATCCTCAGATACAACTTCATAAATCTTTTCATGATACTCTGAATGGGGGTAATTTTTACTTTTCCAATAATTTACTGCCAGGATCACTCACTTACCAGATATTGCTATATTTTCACGCTTATCTCTTTTTGAATGTGAATTATATCTTGTCTCTCCAGACAGATGAGGAGCTCTCAGTGGAATACTGCTTGGGCTTATTTTTGCAAAATGTTTCACTTGTTTTTATTTTTCTAGATTCTCCTTTACTAGTAGGTGTCCCATTTCAGTGGCCCACGGATCACTTGGGAAGCTGGTCAAATATTTTTAATGACACGGTTCATAGACCACTTATGGAGAGCCACTGTCCCGTCGTGTCTATGTGGCACCTTGCCTTGATCTCAGGTAGATATATTTTGACTGACATTCTAGACTTATAAAAAGAAACCCTAAACTTCAGAAACACCAAATTAGGCCACTATTAAAGAGAGACTAGTTCTAAAAATAGCTCAGCTATCTAGGGATTTTAAATATAGAAATTCTTTTTCGTCTTGAACATTTGAAACCCTTGTCCTAGTACCTAAGCTCATTATCGCTTAAATAACCGATTCTCAAGTTGCTCTTGGGAGCGCTAACACATGATTAGAGTTTCTTGGCGTTAAAAACAAAGCCTTTTACTTCCTTTTCATTTTAGATGGCCTGTGGCAATTAAACAGACTTTCACTCAGCACCTACTATGTGCTGAATATTCCACCAAATGCTGGCATTTCAGGGATTCAGGCCCAGGACTTCATAAAGAGATGATTCTTTAAAATCTGCAGTAAGTACAGATTTTCTTGTGTATCTGCTTAAAACTTACAGAAACACCCTGAGATAACCCGATATACCCTGTGAGTGAAATTATCAGGGCTATAAATTTCGGACGGCCCTGCTCATTCTCTTAGTAGATGGAAGTTATTTTAGGATTAGTGAGTCGGTGAGCAGGGAAAAATAATTCAGATCATTCCCTAACCTTTTGAATGTTTACTGAAACTTCTTTAATCCGAGAAGACTACCCCAGAGCAAGACTGAGACATCTTAAGGATCATGACACTGCGTGTCACCAGTGCCTCATTGAAAAATCTATTTCCAGATAGGGTTGAGATCCAGAGTAAAACAAAACAAAGCAAAACAAAAGTGTAAGAAACTTTTTTTTTTTTTTTCTTTTAACGTGATGTCCAGCTTTTAGGAGTTGTGCCCGGGACAGGGAACCTTTTGCTGCACCTGAACTAATTAGATTTCTCTAACCCCATCTCCTCCACCCAGAATGTTTTCCCCTGCGGTAGAAGGGCAGTCAATACTCAATTCCTCAACGCCACTACCTTTGTCATCTTCCCACTAATTGCCGGACTCTCAATTTCAGCCCACAAGCCTAAATCAACCGGGCTAATGCCTCCCGTAACCTCCGGATTATTTCCTGTGTGTTGATTTTCTGGGGAATGTGTACATTTTGGTGTTGACATTACAAGGTATAGTCCATGCTCTCTCTTGAACTTAGCAGGTTTTGACAGATTTATGTGAGGACAGATGGCCATTACAGGCTGAAGGCTGACAAGAGGCAGTTCAGAACATTTTTAACACACTTGCACAAACTCTCAGCAGTGCAGCACTGTGCAGAATGTAATTCAGACTATAGCTTTTTTATTGCTGCCTATTTTCTTTTGTCAGAAGAGCCTGCTGTGCAGAGCAACAAATGGCTGCTATTACCCAGAATGTAATGGGTGTCAGACAAATCACGTAACACAAACAATCAAGAGTATGTAGGTCATATTTCAACGGAGCACAACCTTAGCAATATTTATGATTACTGCATTGAAATGTGCTCTATAATAAACAAGTACCTCTACATCACTCACACTTCTGCACTTCTGCACAGCAAATCTGGGGGAAGTGGTACACACTCTCCCACACTCTCCAGTTATCTTTTTAAACAGCCCTTTAAAAAAAAAAAAGTCAGAGACAAGTTTGGTTGGGTTTTGGGTTTCATTATGTGCTATAAAACGATTTCCTTTGAGGAGTTCTCTTTTGGGTTGGTGTGTTTAATTGAATGACTGATAAATGGCAAGTCCTCTGCTCTGTATTCTGTGCTCCACTATCCAGCCAATGACTTCAGCAAGATCTTTTTTAATAGTTTACACAGTTTTACAGTTTACATTTCACACAACCTCCTGCTAAATCTGTGACTTGCTTTGGAGTTTGACAGTGGGATTCTTCTTATGTCACATGCCAATTCAAAGATTTCTCAAGGAAAGACACCGAGAAGATGATTTTCTAATTTGCTTCAAAACTCACCAAAGAAGGAGGACTGGGCAAAGAGAGGAGAGTGACTTGAGTTCTATTCACATATTTTTGGCCTCAAGCACTTGGAGTGGGTGTCAAGGGAGCATAGGAAGGACTGATACTCAATCAGTATGAACTGTTACTGCTATAATTGTTAAAATATTTTGTTGTTAAAAGCTCCTCCAGTGCTCTCTCTTCACCCCTAACTTCCCCAGGACTCACTGGATCTCCACAAAAGCCAGCTACCAAAGTGTTAACCCCTGACACAGAAGGGCCTCCCACACCTCGCTCTGGTACCCAGGCTGGCATGTCCCCTCTGACTGATGGAGCCCCCCGCCTTTCCTGCTTTTTAAGGATTTCCTGCATCAGCCCTGAGAACTGGGGAACAAACTCACCTCACAGAAAAGCTTCAGAACATTCCTATGACATGTGTCTAATGCCCCAACTCTTGCTCATGGAAGATGAAGCTGTTATTCATTGGCCCTCGGGCACTTTCCCACAGAGCTGGGGCAGGAGAGGGGGTCCGGGTCAGGGAGGGAGGAGTCTGGCTTTCCAGGTGTCTCCTACCAAACCCCTGAAGTTGATATGGGAGAGAAAATTGCTTTGCTATCCTCGGCTTGAAAGACATTGGGTAGTGCCATTTCCAGAAAAGAAAACTGAGGTGTTTTTCAGACGCTGAGTCAAGAAGAATGAGATTAAAAATAGAAAATGAGGGATATGAAATATGGCAGAAATTCCTGTCAGGACGAGTTGCAAAACACTGGAATGGGCCGTAAAGAGAATTTGTCGGCTCTCCCTTTTTTGGATTCTTCAGCCACCGGAATGGATTATATGACCTGTCAAAATCACTTTCTACTTCTCTGTCGCTGTGGCTTTCTTTTAAAACTACCAACTGCGGCTCCTATTTTTGCTTTGGTCTATTTCCCCACAGATAAGTCACATACAAAAGATGTATACACCAAAAGGGTACAGCAAATTTATGCTGTTCGTCAATATACCATCCAGCAAAATCAGCTTTTAAACGGGAAGTCCAAAAATGACAATGTAAGACTCCACATAAAAGAATAAGAAATTACTCAGTGATGGGTTCACGAGTGGGGTTTTTTTTTTTTTGTTTGTTTGTTTTTGTTTTTGGCAGTACGCGGGCCTCTCACTGCTGTGGCCTCTCCCGTCGCGGAGCACAGGCTCCGGACGCGCAGGCTCAGTGGCCATGGCTCACGGGCCCAGCCGCTCCGCGGCATGTGGGATCTTCCCGGACCGGGGCACGAACCCGTGTCCCCTGCATC
>NC_041220.1:93821994-93826427 GCF_002837175.3 Physeter macrocephalus | reverse complement strand
CGAACCCGTGTCCCCTGCATCGGCAGGCGGACTCTCAACCACTGCGCCACCAGGGAAGCCCACGAGTGGGGTTTCTTAAGTGCAAGTCTACTGAAGTGCAATTTGAATAACTGCCGATTTAAACCAAATCCACCATCACGAAAACCGTGGGGAAAATATACATATCGATGGAGGAAAGCATTGCTAAGACCTCGTGAGTTAGCGTGATGAGGGTGCTGATGATTTTGTTCTTATTTTCCTCATTAGTTCTAAAATAGTTATATTTATTCTTATTAGTTTTATAGTAATAAAAATAAAACATTTATATATACATATACATGTGTATATATATATATATACACACACATATACGTATATATGTATGTACATGTAAATAAATATATATAAATAAGAGTTTGGGGGTTCCTAATCAAATTCCTTCATGTCCTGTGGTTAAAACCATCACCTTGTTGAGCTGACATTGCTTTGCCATTCCCATTTCAGAAGCAAAAAGTCTAGCACTCTGAACATCTCCATATGCAATAGATTTAAATGATTTCTGCCAAAAGAGCATTCTCTTTTCTCTCATCTTGCGTTACTAACAGCTATTTTGAAATCAAATTAGTTTTTACACCTGTAAAAGAGAAGCATTTTTTTTTTTTTTTTAATCAGCCAAAATGAGCTAGTTTAGGACAATCACAAAGTCAGACCAGCTGGTGATACCTAATAAAGCAAACTTCCTATCTCATCCCTCCTGTTTCCCAAAGACCCTGCAGATGAGGCACAGGGAGTATTCTTGAGGTCTTAGAATTTTGTTGACTCTTTACGTTTTCACTTAAATGTTTGGAAAATGTCACTAAAATTTGTAAAATTAAATAAGAAGACACCAGAAAGTCCTGGGCAACAGCTTGATCCATGTCCTCTGTTGCAACCAAAGGCATTAAGCATGTATACGAAGGATCAACAAATCAACAACCTGAATGCTGTTCACACCCTGTCCACCCCTCTGCTGCACTGACGGCAGATATTACTAACTGATCATGACATTCCCACTGAGTACAGACTTGGCCTTAGCATCCTTCTCAACACAATGCTTCTGGCAGCCAATACCAATCAATGACACTTGGCAAGTGAAATAAAACCTACTTAACATAACGGATGTCCGCTACTCTCTTGAAAATTCAGGCTTCAGGAAAGAGACATAATCTCTAGTCAGACAGACTTGCTTTGAACCCAGGGTCCACCACAGACCTAGAATCAACATATAGCTTTTTCCTTCACAATTAAATGGACAGAGAGTCAAAAAATAACACATGTGACGTGCCTATTAGTGAACGTCTAGCCTCTAGGATTTGTAGTAACAGCAGAAGTACCTGTTGTTGAGAGAACGAATGCCCAAGAGGAGATTTTTCTACCTTGGTTTGGTAAGTCCCAGTCCCACACCAAAAGCAGTATATGTTCAATTTCATGGGGAATTAGGGGAATTTTACCACAAAAAACAATACATAACTTCATATATGAGCGTGCCAAAGAGGAGATAGTATTAAGGCCAATAAAAGGAAACAGGTAAAAGGTAGTTAAAAGTTGAAAAGATGAGCAGGAAGGTACAATGACCCCCAGAAATGAATTTAATGTAGAATTAGTAATTAAATAGCTAATAGTTATTGAACACATATGCTGTCACTGGACTAAGCTTTTTTCATGTTTTATCTCATTTAATCCTCACAGTGACTCAATGAGATGCAGGTACTGTGATCAGCTTCATTTGATACATAAGCTTCCTGAGTCTTACAGAATTTAATTAAATTGACCAAAAGCCTTACAGCTAGATGGGGGGTAGATCCAGAATTTAAACTTGGGTTTGTCCAATATCAGAGCCAAGGTTTTGCACAACTTCACTAAACTATGCTGTCTGTTTTTTTAAAAAATCATAATAGACTACTTTCATTTGGAGATTTGCAGCTTTTAAAGTATCTTATAGTTCAGGTAGTATCACACGAAATTGCCAGTTCTTTTGGTATGTCAAAAATGTTGAATACTAGCAATTTTATGTTTCAATTTACAATACAGTATCTTCTGCTCCATCAATATCTTCTCTCCTTTCCACCCACACACTTAAAAATCAGATGCAAATATTTTTCTCCCTTAAGGCACCCCAAGTCAGTGGAGCGCTCAATTTCCTCCAAACTCCTTTCCACAGATCAACTCTGTCACTCACTGCCTAATGGTATTGCCTTAATGCTTCCTTCAGTCCTGAACTGTCTCTACAATTCCTTTCAATCTTTTGCACAATCATGGTATTTAACTTGAAGCCATGTTACAGGGTTCCCTTTGCAAGCTCATTTTCTCCCTTTGGTGATTCTCTTGAGGCACAATCAGTGTTTGTCATATCCTCCAAATGCTACCACACAACAAATTTTACTGAAGATGTCTAGTGGGGATGGAGGTCATGAACACTACACATTGTCTATCACTTCAAACACACAATAGTTCTATCAAAAAAAACAAACAAACCCTCTTCTCCCCCAATCTCCTCCTCCCTATACCATCCTCCGAGCAGGTTTCAAGCTTCTCCTTTTAGCCACCTTCTACAGCCTCCAAGTTCTTCTTCATCCCTTGATTTTCCTGTAGCTAGAATTCCCTTCTTGCATGTAATGCAACTTGGCCATACATCAGCTTGTGTAACGTGTGTCTGCACTCATTACCACCATGCTCAACAAATGAAAAACCACCTCTGAGCCCACCTTCTTTAGAAAGTAGCAAAACATTCTAAACAGTAAATAATATTTTCCCTTCATGCTACTTGGACAATATGTGTTATTTTCCCAACTGAATATAAGCCCACATCTTAAAAACAAGAACATTTATTTAGCACCTACTATGAGCCAAGTACAATAGCCCATGCTTTGCATGGATTAGTCTCTATGTCTTATGCTTGATAAATATTCCCCAAGATCTACTGTGTTGCAAGCATAGAGCAGGTATTGTATATGTTATATATGTTGGTAAATTGATTTCCATTGTACTCAATAATCTTTCAAAGCACTAAGAAAAAGGGGTTTAAACTAGTAAGATGAATTCTGGTTCACCAACAGAAATAAATCCACTGTATATATTTTTTAGGATGCTAAGTATTGTTTTAAAAAGTATCTTCTATAAATTCTCAACAGTGTAGCCTACTAACCTTTCAAACGTATAACTAAATTATTTAAAATTAGGTCAGTAAGAGAAATAATAACACTTCTGACAAGAAGAAAATAAAAGTAAGTGCTTTTTTGTAACACCATAATCTCCTGAGTACAAGGAATGCAATTTAAATGATATGTTATACACATAAATGAGCAAAATATTTTAAAAACGAAGATACCCAATGCTAGCAAGGATGTAATAAAGCAAATATATCCACATAGTGATAACAGGACTATAAGTGGAAACACTTCTTTTGGAAAGCAATGGGGCAATATGTATCAGAAGCCCCCAAGATATTTATATCCTCATATTCCTATTAATAACTACTAGCAATTTATTTTGAGAAAAATAAGATTTAAAAAATTTATGAACAAAGATTTCCACTGCAGTGCTATTTCAAAATGGTAACACTTTAAAACAACCTAAATGTGTAACAATAAAAGTATAATTAAATTTTGATACATTTTGATGCACCTACTCAAACTAATGTTATACAGCACACTAAGAAAAGCCTGATAATAAAGGGTCTGTGATGATATAAAACTTCCGTATTAAAATGTTAACTGAAAAATCAGAATGCAAAATTATGTATATACAAAATGATCACAGATGTAAAAATATCCATAGAAGACAATTTAGAACTATACACAATTTTTCCACTAGTTTGTATTTTAGACATTTTTATTGTAAGCTTATATTATTTATAATCAGAGAAAAATAAAAAAATATTTCTTTAATGGAAAGCTTGGTATCGGTATATACAGTGGAAGCTTTCTCAGTCCTCTCTAAACCAAAGCAACTTAACACCTTCAGCATCCTGAACACTCCTAGTTAATAGATTCCTTTCAGCTGGTTGTTACTATAGCCAAGGTAATGTATTTTCCCAAATCCATTAATGTCCGTTGTCCTGGTGACTGGAATTATGTCAGATAATAAAATATTATATAACTGAAGGACATATTAGTAAGAAAAGTTTTTTCTATTAAAAGACCCGATAAAGGTATGTTACTAAAAGAAGGGCTCTCAAATTAGTTGTAGGTGGATGGTATGGGAAAACATAAGGAATTATGATTATGATTTATATTAAAAAATCAGGGCTTCCCTGGTGGCGCAGTGGTTGAGAGTCCGCCTGCCGATGCAGGGGACACGGGTTCGTGCCCTGGTCTGGGAAGATCCCACATGCCGCGGAGCGGCTGGGCCCGTGAGCCATGGCCGCTGAGCCTGTGCGTCCGGAGCCTGTGCTCCGCAGTGGGAGAGGCCACAAC
>NC_041220.1:93809806-93821859 GCF_002837175.3 Physeter macrocephalus | reverse complement strand
AGTGGGAGAGGCCACAACAGTGAGGGGCCCACATACCGCAAAAAAAAAAAAAAAAAGAAAAAGAAAAAGATAAAAACCTAGAACGATTCTGCACTCAGACTACCACACAAATACCCTTAATTATTTTCCTTCAAAAAGCAAGAAACGAAACGTGAATACCATCTATGATGCATTATTAGTTTAGTTTGTGCCAGAAAGATGAATGGATCACTAGTTAGTACATTTAAGTTCAGTGCAAAGGTCTCTCTGTCTTATACCAAAAATTTTATATTTGGATGCATAATTTGTATGTTTTAAGCAAAAGTAAAATGATTAAACTGTGTATACTTCAATCAACTTTTTAGATAAAACCACCAAATACTCACTCATTGGTCGGACAAGAAGGCCTCTACTGCACATAATATACGCACACAAAAGTTACTTAGAATCACATGTGTAATTGTAATTTATTTAAGAAATGATGTTATAGCTATTCTTTATATGAGAATACATGTGTGTACATGTATTATTATATAACGATATATTTATACTTGTATACACACACATAAAATATATATAAATACCATGAAATTAACTGCTCTACTGCTTGACCAAATCATGCAATCATGCAATAGACCTTTCATACGGAGGTAATTTAGCAAACTCAAAGGGTGAAATTGAACTTAGTAACAATGACCACGGTGTGTGTAGGCACCATAGCTCTGGTTGAAAACATTTGTTTAACTTACTGTTCCTTTACCCTTATCAGCAATGGCCAGAGCCTAGGAACTTCTTGTACAGACATCCTCAGATTCACTTTCTGGTGGGGTTCAAGTGTCTAAACGTAAGCACTTACTGCAAAGGTACCATTTGCAGCCAACTCAGAAGTCTGCCTAGGACTCTTTGGATTTGTAAGTTTCTCAGGGGTTAGTTCAAGTTTTTAAAGCTTCCTCCTCTTCAGAATGTGAAGTAAGACGGGCCAAATAAATTAAGAAGTCCAAACGGTGAAGGAAATTGCTCTTGTTTAAAATATACAAGAACATTTTGTTTTGGTGAATGGACATATTTTCATTTTTCTCCTTTACTGGAAAGATATAAAAATGGTAACATATATAGGAGAGCATTACACTGTTGAGTACAATGGAGAGTAAGAAAATATTTCAAGTGAAGTATTGATAATTAGTAAACCTGAGCTCAAACCTTTGCTCTTTGCTTTCTAGTTCTGCGATCTTGGGCAAGTTACTTAACATCTCTGAACCTTATTTTCTCATATTAAAAATGAAAAATCCTACCACCATCTTCATGAGGTCGTTATGAAATTAGCTAAAACCACTTATACGCTTGGCATGTCTATGGAGTGGAAGACCAATAAATGTTAATTTCTCCCCCCATTCAAGTTTTAGTGTCTTAATCGGAAATAGGTTTATTTGTGGATCCAAATCAATGATATATATCAGAGGGTCTGGCCCAGGTGTGACACACAATACATGTCTCCTCTTAAAAAAATAAACAACTGAAAATATTTATAGATAACTTCTTATCCAATGTTGTTTGTACTCTTTGTGAATTTCATTAATCACATAGAGAATATACTCTAATATATATTTCACATACAGACTCACCCACACAGAAAGATCCAAGTGAAATGTAAGGCTTACCTGCAGTTCCAGAGAGTTCCACACTTAAGGTTCGTTCAATAGTCTTGTTCTCAAATGGGGAACCCTTGGGGTCACTGGAAGATATGGCACATTTATAAAAACAAACTGAAATGGAGTTGCTGTAGCCAAATGTATTAGAACCCCCTTCCCTTTCTGAAAATGGTTACATTTCATAATACTTACTTTGGTGACTCTGGGGTCAGAGGAAGAGATAAAGTTGTTGGTTTGGCTAAAGGAAAAAAAAGGAAACTAATTATGAAATATTGAGAGTTTTTCAGATTTGTTTTCTTTCTACAAGTCAAGTTGGAAACTGGAAACTGGAAAGCTAAAGTAAGGAAGTCCCTGAATATTGGATCAAACACAGACAACAGTCCATTATGCTAAAACAAATTCCAAACAAAATTTGCATCAGTAAACTATCATTTGAAAACACATACGAAAGCAGAATTTTCCCCAAAATGTAGCATCCCTGTTAAGGATACAAAATTTGCATCAGACCATCAAAGAGAAATAATGCTTTCTATTTTAATTTGGAATATAGTACACGGTTTGTTTAGGCAAGAAAACAGCAGAGTAACTACAAGACGACAGAACGTTATGAATATTCAGTTGATTTTTCTCCTAAAATGTATAATTTTATATCTAGCCCTGAGAATAGGTTATTTCTATGAGGCCAAAGCTCACTCAAGAACTATTCTATTCACTGAAAATTAAGTGAGAGATTATGGCAAATTGTGGACACTGACCCAGATAGTTTAAAAGGCCTTCAGATCCCCAAATCTGATAGACAACTAAAGGAAAACTACTGTTTATCAGTTGAGAGACCTATAGACTTGCAAAGAGAGCTCATCTACTTCTTTTTCTGCTTCCTAAATCTTACCCTCCTACAGGAGGCATTTCCCAGTTATGAAGGGTGGAGTAAGAATCTTCTTCTCACTCCAAAATTTCAATTGCTTCTCCTTGGCAGTCTTGTCTTTTGAACAGAAGGAGGGGAAAACATGATGAGAAACGTACTTGGGATATACATCCACATATTATGTATATATATGCTTATCTATAAAGATATTTTTATATGTATGTAGATTTTGTCAATTTTTTCTCATTAAAATAACTACTTTCAAAAGGTCAAGAGGTAGTCATTTATGTAATGAAAATCATGGACTTGAAACCAAAAAGGTCTTTAGAATAAACTGTCTTATTTTATGGATGAAAAACCTGAGACCTAAGATGCTGCATGATATTTCCAGGGCCATAAAACTAGTTACTGGCAGAGTCGGGCCCTGAATATGTTTTCTTTCCCCTATTATCAAAAGGAATTGCGTTCAATAGATATTAAAGGAAATTAATCAACACCAGTAATTAAGGCCCTTTGAAATGTGAAAATACTATTTATCTCCAAATTAGGTTGAAATTAGGTACTTTACTTGGACAAATAGTATTTACATATACAAGTAGTATTTACACAGTATTTAATTTGTAGATTTAGATTTTGTTTTTAAACAATTGAATGGTTTATCATCTACCCAATGTGCATCCAGAAATATGAAGCTCATGCTGTCTTGTGCAAATTAGGGACATTGATTGATTGGCTTTTTCAGATATACCAATAAATGAACTGATTTGACATTAACTTTTTAATATGTCTGACATACTGAGCCTTTAAAAAGAACACACTTATGAAGGAAGTTTACCAACTTCTATGGTGCTCAACTAATAATTAAGATAACACATACAGGTTCTATACAAACTATCACCAGGTATGAATATGCGCTATGTCACACAATAATGTACATTGAAAATCAGTCACTGAAATTCCAGTTTTCAAGGTGTAGGGTAGCCTATCTGGAATGCTCAAAGGAAGATCCCCCAAATTCTGATCGTTGGGTAAAAGTAAGGCCTATGGCAATGGAAGGAAAGGAACAGGCAGTGGTCATATTTCGTGGGACAAAATGCAAACAGGAAATGAGGGTCACAGGAAGGGTACAGCTTCAAAGCTCATCCAGAATCTAATCCCAAAATAAGCCCAAGCTCACAAGAACTACCACTATAGGAGCTTTGATTTGGTTAACTGGAAGTTTAATCCACACTGTTCCAATGACTGGTAGACCAGAGGCTCTAAGATCCTTGAGGACAGGAATGAACCTTTTTCATGAAGATCATGATATCTTTGATGAATGACTGCATTAGTAAATGAATCAATAAATGAATAAATGGGACCATACAGTCTCCAAAGTCCAGACCATTATCCTAGGGAAGTGAAAAGAACTGGACCCTACAATGGTACAGAGAGCACACATGAAGCTCCGTGCAAAAAAATGACAATATGTTCAATAAGGTAACCTCAGAAAATCCTCTTAGTTATTGTCTCTAATTGTTCATATATTTTCTACATTAAAATTTTGAATAATAATTTAAATAATCCCTATAATTTAATAATGTGAAACTCAGCATTTATTTCCTGTTGGTTATTAACAGCCGGCCATGTTTGCACGTTTATTTTCTTTTAGACCTCTACTAAGTACAGGAATTTTTTTTTTTTTTTTGGTTGTTGTTGTTTAACAAGCTTTGTTCTATTCTGGGATATACTTTTGATGCCTCACCACAGATATATACCTTAAAAAAAAACACCAAAACCCTACATACAGCAGGTTTTATCTAAAGTGTATGTCCTTCACAGGCCAATTTAGTTCTTCACCGCCATGGTTTGTAACAGATTACAATAATATTTAGTGGTACATGGATTGACAAAATTAATAAACCCTCAAAATCCAAAAGGACCAAGCAAAATTTTAAAAAAAGACAAAAAAAACCCCACTTTAAAACATGTGCTGCTGGGCGAGGTTTACTGGCTACAGGGTTCCAGCAAGTTTGGGGCTTCAAATTCAGCTCCAGAAAATGAACATATGACCAGGACCATGTGGGGAGTAGCCCAGTGAATTCTTCATTTCAGGTCACCCACTAGAATCCCACAGCATGTCTGGTCCTGCACTGAGAAAACTGTTCCAGCACATGCATGTGAGAGGCCAATCAGGGTGCAGCAAACTGAGAGACTGTGGCCCATTTTGATAAATATATGTCCTTGAACTGACAGAAAGGGATGGACAGTGATTTTGAGATATCCACCAAGGAAAATCTAATTGAGAGCCGATAAAAATATTAAAGGAGTATGAAAATCCCGGGTTTATGGTGAGGTAGGGATGAGAGAGGGAAATTCAAAACACTGGAAAAGAAAAGACGTATTAAAAGCAGCAGTAACAGCATACCTGTATGAAATAATCATGGTTCAAAACAGGGATCAGGGGCTACCACTCTGCAGCTGGAAGGGGAATTGGGGAAACAAAAGGGAAAAAAAAAAGAGGTGGATGTTTATAACTGCTATTTTAGAATGTGTCTACTTCCACTACAAAGTCAGAGGTACAGATGATGTGGAAGTTAAATATTTTAAAGCAACGGCAACTTTCTGCGGGCTCTTGCTGGGCCTCTACAATTAGAATACTTCGAAGGAAGACAAAGAAAGGAAGGAAGGAAGGAAGGAAGAAAGAAAAGAAAGAAAGAAAGAAAATTTATCTTTGCTAAGAGAGATTTTCCCCAAATCACCCTGATCTGCCTCAGAAGTATCAGCCTTCTAGTAACGTATGGGGACAATAAAAATCACCCCAGATATTTAGTGTAATATAAGCTTATATTTTTTAACTAGAAAGCAAATTTTTTTAGATATCCAGGAATTTCCAAATCCTGATTTACAAAATAAAATTGGTGAGTATACCATGTAGTCTAAAACAAGAAGAATGTGCATCATAAATGAGAGACTGCATAAATACTATTTACTATTTCATAAGGGATAGACAGCAAGCAAATCAACAGTGCCTCAGTTTTTTTTCCATTATTGGAAGGGAAAAAATAAAAGCTCTTTCATGAACTGGCTAGCCCAGCTCGCTCAGAACTTCAGTTATCTCAGCAATTCAGAGATTCCTACAAACCTCATCTGATGTTGCAATTCCCTCTACAGCACCCCTGGCTCCCCACCCCGCTAACATTTCAGGTGCCTTCTGGTGATTGTGAATTCGGCTGCATCTCAGCTAAATAGGATATGTTCAACCTGTGTCCAAGGAAGGATTTTTTTCCCCCCAGTTATCATAGAGTGCTGAGTTCTCTTTCAAGAGAGACACCGATGGAACAGAAGCCCGAAGTTTGGGTATCCTCAGCCCAGTGCAGGCTTGCCCTGCCCTCTGCACCCTCACCCGCAGCTTGTGTTTGGGTCCACAGCCTACCTTGTAAATGTTGCGACTGAGATTGTGTGTGGGCCTTCTTTTTGGAGGTGCATTTGTCTCTGCTGCTGTTCCGGTTCTCTGTGGGTTTGGTGTGAGGAGGGTCATCATTTGTGGTCAGATACTTGAGAAGCTCGGAGCAGGGACGTCTTTGTGGCTTTTGCTGTTGACAAATGCTCTTCGCTTTATTGCTCCATGAATTCTCGGTCTTAAAAACAAGGCATAAAGAAAGCTAAAATTGGTGAACTGAACCTTATCAGAATGGATATAGGTTTTCTGAAGAGATGAGGTTTTCAATGAAGTGTTCAGTCTAAGTGTACTAGATCTATGAGCTGTGAATAATTGTTTGCAGAACAAGGAAAGAAAATTACATTTAAAATTCCTAAATGACATTTATGCAGCTTTTTATTTCATTTCTCCTACATTTCAATGTTCCTACTCAGCAACATGTAACTAACAAGACCCTACAGAGCCTTTACTGTGAGTAAAAAAAAAAAAGCCGGTTTAAACCTTAATTTGCCACTGATTGCCGGAGCCCAGTATTCACAATTCTCTTAAGTACCCCTTAACGCTCCGTTTTCACTCACAGTGAATGGCAAGACAAACATTGTTTAATACAGCCCGCTAACCGAATTATGTCATTGCCAGCATTCCATGCAATTAATGGCAGAGATAGATCTTTTGTGGTCATTCCAGAGCAATCTTTCTCAGGTTAGACAGCTGGCAAAATGGCAATCCAGCATCTTAAAGTCACTCATAGATGATACCGGACTATCAGCAAATTTTATTGTAGCCCACGCTGCTGCGTGTATTAATAAAGTAGGCAAGAAGTAACAGACAGTAGAACTTTCATTTCAATCGTCCAAAGACAAAGCGTTGATGAACTCTTCCTAGTTTAAAATAGCTAGAGTATTGCTTTTGGAAACCCATTTCGTAATCTGTTTCACCATTAGGAAGCCGCTGCAGGATTCCAGCTGAATTAACACAACATAGAAACCTATTGTTTATTTTATAGCTTTAAGCCAAAGTCCCTTGTGACTTCCCCTCCTGTATTAAAAAAAACTTTACATTTGTACCTTAACAACTGCAGGGTTTGTTCTGATCCTGTGATTATGGTTTGCATGGTTGTGGGTACTGAGGCCACTGCATTCATTATAACTTAGCTGAGTGTTGGCTGGTGCCAGTAAGAGCTTCTTAAGCTGGAAACATATCAAGGAAGAGAGAAAGCAAGAAACATTAGGCATCTTTTCAGCATTAGAATAAGCTGTTGAAATTTTAAACTTAAAATTAATTTTTATTACAAAAATGAATTCACTCTAAACATAGCACACCTTAGCACAATAGCACTAAGGAAACGTTTTTTAAAAGTAAGAAAAAGTTTGGCATTACACTACAAACTGTGAAAGTGTTACCTTCTCCTACATTTGAGACTTAGTAGTATCTACCTTAATTTTTCTTTTAGATAAAGTAAGCCAGAAGAATCTTCCTAAAAGGATTTCCAAATACCTATGAGGTGAGAAAAGCTGCTTTACTAAATGAAGACTAGGGGATTTGGGAGTGGGGTGGGGTGGGGTGTACATTTCCCCCTCAATAACCCAAATGAATCAAGGGGCAATAAAGAAAAGATTCTGTGATGTTTTGAATCATGTTTCACAATCAAGTGTAAAACACTACTGATTTAAATAATATTTCGGATAAAAGAGTGGCTTTCACTAAAAAGAATTTTTAAGTAGGTAGATCAAGAGGTCTGGGTTCTGGCTTAGGCAAAGCATTTCCTCTCTTTTGACCTCTTTCTCTTCATTTGACTTGCTGGCCTTCCAGGACCTCCCTGATGGGATATGTTAGTATGACTCTGAGTCAACAGCCCCTCCCAACTGAAACCACTGTGTAGATGAAAATCACTGGGTATCCATGTAAAGAAATCAGAGTCTTAGGCAGCAAAGCCAATGACTCTGGCACATGGAAAAATTGGGGAATACATATGTTACCATTGCTTATGAGATATTCTCCTCTGAACCAGAAATCTCAAAACGCAAAGGCATATAAGTAGGGTCTCCATAGGTTTACATGGAATGCTTTTAACATATAGAAACTTAGAGACGGGAGAGAAACAACATCTAAATGGCAGGTCAAAGCACACTATTAAAGTTTGCAGGATGGCATTCCATAATTTACATTGCGTGCTTTTACATCAGATTTATGGCAAATGACAAATGGCTACCATAGCTGAGAAGGTAAACTGTGTCTTAGAACTAATAAAATCCTGGTCGAGTACTGCACTGAAAAGAAAATTCACTCTTCATTGCCAATAAATCTACTCTTCATTGCCTACCATAAATTTAGGTAACTTAGGTGGCAAATGTGCTATTATTTTCCAGTCTTCATAAGAATTATGGATCCAAAGCCTTGAAATACTGCATACTCTTTGATCTACCTTCTATTTCTAAAATAATATGCATGAGAATAAAACTACAAATACGTCAATTATCATACAATTTATGATGGTGGAAAAAAATAGGAAAAAGACTAAATATCCCCACCATAAGGGATTGCTTAATAAATTAGTTCATCTCCAAACAATAAAATACTATACAACCATTCAAAATTATGCATCTATTTAAAATTCACGAACATGTTCATGATATAGGTTAAAACAAGAGATTTCAATAATTTTTGATACTAGAGGTTATTTGAAATTACAGGTGAATTTTTTGTCTATTCTTTTCAGTTGTCTACATTTTCTAAGTTTCTAAACTTAGAAACAAACATCAATAATAAACATCAATAATACTAAGATATAAAAACCTGCAAAAGGTAGTTTTAAAAAACTTCAGTGAGACCACATGAAGACTGTATTCTCAACATTTTTCAACCCAGAATCACAGAATTTGCAACTCTGAGTATGCTTGGGGACTATTTTGGCATCAGTCTAAATGAAAAATCCAAACCTTATTGTTACTACATCATACCCACACAGCGGGTAGCCAGAGGCAACTCCAATTCCTGTTAAACAGTAGGAAGGGTTCTTACTAGAGACGGCTCTTCTGTCTCCTGAGGCGGAGGGGTGCCATCAGGCATGGAGGAAGGACTAGCCTCATTCTCGGTGGTCACATCTCCATCTGTCAGTGCATCAAATGAGGGCAATCCGTCTTCATCCACAGGGAGACTGTCCAGTGTCTCTGTGAGGACTGCTAGCAAGTTTGCCTCATTCTCTTCATCTATCTTCTGCAAAAAAACACAGTAAAACAGAAGAAGTCATGAGTTAGTTCACACTGGGAGATGAGTAATCTATTAATCATCATAGACTGAATGTGTTTACCCAAATGAGTACACGATACATGAAATTTGGAACATCCATGCCAGAACACAAGATCACGTCTTCCTTAAATTCCAAACCCCTTTTGGTCTGAATCACGCAATCAATTAATACCTTTAGTGTACCAGTCTCTGATTGTTGAGCTGTCCAATTTAGCTATTTATTGTGTTGGTGTTAACACTGCTAAATACGGTTCTGTCTTGTTCACAGTCATTTTCCGTATATTTATATCTTGTTTCCTTAACTAAAAGAGAAGATTTATTTAGAGAATCTCAGGGCTTGAGAGCATTTTAATTATCATCTATTGCATCTTCAGATATAGTGTTTCAATCTCCTGTACAGCATACGCACCAAAATGTTTAGATAACCCTCTGTTTGAACACCACCACAAACTGAAACTATACCAAGAAAAACTATACACTTCCATGGTTTCAATTATAATCTCATCACTGAACACTCCACAGCCATTTATTTCTCTCCCTGACATCTCTCCCAACTTTAGTCATAAATCTATAACTGCCTACTGGACATTTCTACCTGATAGGAGCTCCCTCATCTCAAAATCCAAACTTAGGACCTTTCGTGGAAAAAAAAACAAGAACAAAAAACTTGCTGTTTCTCTTGACTTTCTGGGTTTGGATAACAATTCTTCAGACCCTAAACTCTGGAACCACCTTGAGTCCTCTGTACTTGGCCAGTCACTAAGTAGAGCCTTACTTTGTAACATCTCTTGAATGCATTCATTTCTTGTGACCAGGGGTACTTTCTAGGGCAACGTCACCTCTAACAGGGGCTCTTGCAAACATAGTTTAACTCATTTGCCTACCTGCCACACTCATTTCCACCAACACATCCTTGGAAAGCTCATCTTCAGTTATTCATTGCACAAATATTTTTGAACACCTACTGTATGTCAGGGTCATGCTAAGTGTTGGAGACACAAGGAGAAACAAGACAAAACTCTGCCCCTCTGAGAACCCACCAGGGGAAGGAAGGAATCTGTAAACAATTTATTATAAAAGAGAATATTCATTTATTTCAGCACTCTGTAAAAAAAAACTCAAGATCTTCCAAACTGGAGCTTATACCCCTTGTCTATAGGCCAATGTGCTATATTCTTATGTACCTGGGCAACCAATGCCAATGCTGGGCACACAGTATAGACAGTCATTGATTACTTGCTGAATAATTCATTGATCTGCATTTTTTTACCTAAAATATATGTTGTGTAGATCACTTTCTTTTCCTTCTTTTAGCACTTCACGTTGTCCAATCTGACCTGCTTCATAAGTCATTTTTTTAAGTTCTGTACGCTATGACATTAACAATATCAGCTAAATTATCCCACGCAGATTCTATTACAAAATACACCTAAGCTGCTGACATCTAACGAAGTCAGCAGTGCCACACTTCCTTTCTCTCTAGCACTGAACTCCAGTTAATTGACCTGACAAAATTACAAGAATCACAGAATAAGACAGCTAATCAGAAAATCAAATTGTATTACTAGAGAAATTAGGCAGGCATTTATCACGTATACATTCTATTTTCACATAAAAATTGCTTTCCCTCCTTACTGATGATTCTCCATCCAGGAGTAAAACTATGAACGTCTTTCTGTTTTGGATTCAAGAAGGCAAGAAGAGCCATAGATACTCATGGTAGACTTTATTTGGCACTTTTAACATTTGTTTCCATCTCCCTAATGGCCCTGTACTTGACCTTGTGAGTCAAGTGGTTTGGGGAACACAGTGCGGAGTAACAATTCTAGGAGTTTTTAGACTATAGTGCAGGCGGTAAACCCTAGTCAGAAGGGGTGAAATGTTAACTTCAAAATTGCACCACTTCCTTCCATAAATTTGTCAATCCTTTAAAATCCAAATTGCTCAATTCAATAACAAGACTTTATTGGGCATCCCCCTCACCCTCAACTCTTCTGGAATCTGTCCATGTAACCTTAATAATAAAGATACTGAAATAATTTGCTCCTATTTTCTGCAGAGGATGATAATCTGGTATCCAAAGATGCCAATCTCTCCCTTTTAATTTTGATTTCGATTCTCCCATGTACCAAAAACCAAATTCAGGTTATTAAACTATTCTGAATAAAAGTTATATTTAAATGAAATATATATTATTTTAAATCATCTTAAAATAATATATATTTAAATGAAATATATATTATTTTAAATCATTTCAAAATCATCTCAAAATCTCAAAATCAGATTTACACTAATATAAGTATTCCCATATTGCCTAATAAATATAATCTTTGAAAATGTCTCAAGCACACACATGCATGCTTACACACACACACACACACACACACACACACACACACAAGCACACGCACAAGCACTTTCAATAAGTTGGACATTTTTTCCAGGTATCCCAGTTTTCAGAAAGGCTTACTTCACTGAAGTTCAAAAAGAGCTCAGGAAAAATAGTTAAGCATGTTTACCAGTAAATGAGTAATTTTGTTTTACTCCGATTTAAATTTTGCGTTTGGCTTCCCAGCAATACTACGAGCTTTCAATCACATAATACAATAGTGTTTTAGTTCTATCCCTAATGTAAACAAACGACGATAATTCCAATCAAGTCAAAATGACAAAGAACACTTAAATTAACTAGTTTTCTTCAGTTCCTTTAATAAGCCTGGGTGAGTGTACACCAAATACAATGGCAGAAATACTGGAGTTTGATAATATCATAATTAATTTACAAGACCTGATTAAACCACCAACTATTTAAAGTCTCCTCTCTCCTGAAACCACCAAGGGAGGGCAGGGTTTGTGGAATGGAAGACTGGCATTGTGGGGGGGGGGAGGG
>NC_041220.1:93784026-93809465 GCF_002837175.3 Physeter macrocephalus | reverse complement strand
GGAGGGGAGGGGGAGGGGAGGGGAGGGGAGGGGAGGGGAGGGGGAGGGGGAGGGGCAGGCTGGTCTTAAATCAGTATGGAACAGTGGGATTGTAATCATTATTGTCCATTAGAAATAATTATTAAACCTTTTTATTATCACCCTTGTATATTTGTGACTCAGAGAGGTGCTCCAAGACCATTTGTTTTAATAAAGTTGTTCTTGAATTAAGGTAGAAACGAATGCTATGATTTCAAAATCTCTGTTTTCTTTCGTCATAGCAGACTGGGAAGAAAGTTTGATGACACTTCTGTGTTGAAGCTCAACAGATATTCGTACATGTAAAGTTGAGGGGACACTGTCCCTCATTCTGACAATTTCAATTAATTTGGCATGAGTTTCAACAATCGAACACCCCAGAGAAGGCAACGCATGTGACCAAAAGAACTCAAACAATTAATGTCACTTTCCATTATTGCTTCGGTCCCAATTTACAGAGCAAATAAATGAAAGTCGCTGCAGACAAAGCCCACTGGCCTACTAACACATGTCTGTTCACAGGGCATGGAAATACATGAGTCAGGAAAAATGCCATCGCAAGATAACCTTTCCAAGACTCGGCTCTGATACTGCTTTCTAATTGTTCAAAATTACTGTTTTTATAAAAATATACTAATTAGCTCCATGTAAGTTAGGAAAAGAAAAGCAGAGCAGTGAAAAAGAGAGAGCAGATTACCAATTGGGTGGTGATCTACAGCTACACAAACAGCTCAGTCTCCTCTGGGGGCAGAAAGGCAGAAGTAAGGTTGGGTAGCAGACAAGGAACATTTCCATGTGGAGCTCTGTGGCTATCAAGCTGCATTTCCCACGATGGGCTTCAACCTTGGCCTCTTCTTACATAAAGGAAGTCTGCTGCTATTCTTCTGACCTAAATAAAGGTCCTTGTGACTGTAACACTTCAATCTCTAAGGGCTCTCCAGGAATAAAGAAGGCATAGCAACAAAAACTCACTCAAGGTGTAAAGAATTTCCAGTGACAGATACACATACATGTATACTAACAAACCACAATATAGAATGTGCAACAAATCGGAAGCCATATCGTGTCCTTAATAAACAATAGTTCAGAACAGTCAATAAAACCAGAAGATTCATTACCTCTCTTTGGAACTGTCGGGTCCCTATATGAATTGCACTAAGTGTGATATAATTCAAAAGGTGCAGTTGAAGGAAGGCAGATTCTGCCCCTTCACACACCCCAAGTCACCTCAAGATTGAAATTTGGGATCCAGTGTATAATATCTGGGCCTTGTTCCTTTGTGAGCAGTTGGCAAAAGGATCTTCCAACCAGTTACACATGGTGGGGTAGACAATGCATTCAACTCACCAAAATGCACACAGAGTGAATAAATCCACTAAATTAAGGAGGAGGTGAGGGACTGAGATGCTGATGCCTGAAGGGAGAAACACAGAGTGCAAAACTGCATGAGGTATCCCAAAGATTTTTAATGCAGACTATTCTGCAAGGACCATGCCCTGCTTATGATAGTAATTTTTTCCACATCTTGTAGAATTGCAGTTATACTCTGCATCCCCAGATTCTTACACTCCCTTGATCTCTGTTTGATAAAAATAGTTTAATAGCCATTTAATCACAGCTTCATTATCTTAGCTCTCTTAATGCGAATTAGGCCAGGAGAATTCTTGCTTCCTCATTAGTCAAATCATCAATAAGAAGGAAACAGTGGGGTCTTCTTATCATTCATTAATCAGTTTCAATACCTTAGGGGCTGTTTACTTCCAGATCAATCTGTGTGAGAGGTCACAACCTCTCTGAGCCTCTATTTTTTTACTATGTAAAATTTTGAGTTGTTATCTCCTGAATTCCTATTACAGAATTTTTCTGCACTCGTGAGTAATAAGGAGAAAAAAAAAGAGTTAATAAAGGCCTGAGAATTCTTAAGAAGGTGCTCAATAAACATCTCCTGTATATGCCCATCATCTTGATTACCTGTATTTGAACTTCATTCTTTGAGCACGTTCTACCGTGACTCTTAGCACTGGGCCAGCTTCCTCCCAAATTCCCAGCATGACTTGGGCTTCCTTCTTGCCCCATCCTGCTGATTTGGAAGCAGCTAATGAAGACAAAATTAACTCCTACTTTAAGTGAGGCCTAATTAAGAAGGGAATTCTGCTAGAGTAACATCTGGTAATGTATTCTGAAGCCAAATATAAATGACATTTTTGGATTATCCACTATATTGGATTATTTGTTCCAATAGACCCTACCAGGAGTTGAAATAAATAAATAAGAAAGTGAATTTTATGATAGATTCAGGGGCTCAAATAAGGAATACAATTGATCATAGGCATCCCTTTCCTGAATCACCATATATAAAGTGCTGTACCACTGTTTCATGCACGAAAAGGCAAAACATGTTTGCATGTATCAAGGTTGGTTTTGATGTATAAAGTTTGATTCAAGATTTGCAAGAAGCTGAATTCAAAATAAAAAATTTTTCTTCTGAAATGAAATAAAAAATAACAATTCAGATTAAACCCCTGAAATAGAATTTGAGGTTTTTAGTTTTTTAAAAAACCATTTTAATGAGGACAGATAACACTTCCCTAATTGTTTATCGCACGTGTCTGCTCTGAGTAGTCTGAGTCTTTGCTGAAGAGGTTGTTAAATATTTTAAATACTATTTTCAAACAATTCCTTTTCCTTCTTTCTTCTCTTTCTCTCCTTGAATGCTCTACAATCCACTGTGGTTTCTCTTGTTTTGCTTACACCCAGGCATGGGTAACAACAAAATGTCTGTTCACCTTCTCACACTCCAAATCGGGCAGAATCCCCACATGGCACTTCTTATAGGTTGCTAACTCCTACCCCATTCCATAGGAAGAGTCTCTAAAACACTCCACTAACTTTTTGCTTAGCATATGGAATAAAGGGCTTTGAAAATGGGGTGGTCACTTGAAGGCAGGAAAAAAACCAACAACTTAAGAAATCTCAAGCATATATGTGCAGCAGAAAAATAATCAAGACAATAAGGACCACCTTACATCATATCACACATTTCTTATAAAAAATACTTTTTCATCTATTCATTTCTTACAAATACCTCAAAAGTTAGCTTATTCCTCTATTTTATTCCCAGGAGAGATACAATGAGTACATTAGGCGCCACTGTATTTGCCCTGTCAGATGCCAGAGTTGCTGGTTGTACGATATAGTGGCTAACAGAAAGAACACAAATTTAAATTTCACTGTCTAGGCAACTCCCCATGAAACTACAGGCTACTTAAAATATCATGTACGTAAATGTGTCTACACACACCACACCCCTCAACACATATAAGTCTGCGTTTCAAGGACATATTTAAAACAGAATCTATGTATATGTGCATCTCAATCTCTTGAGTGTATTCTACATATTCAATTGTCGTTGACTGTGTAAGTGTATAATCAGTGCATGTATTCTTCCTCCCAGTTATCCACTCTAACTGAAGAAAGCAATGAACAAAAACTGAAGATAACTCCTGCAAAAATAAAATAAGGATCAAGCGGAAATAAATACAAGCAAAACTGAAGGATTCCCTCCATAGATATATTTACCTGTGGGAGTCCACTTAATTCCGGTTAATACTTACGCTCCTATTTAAGCAGGCATAAAATTTAGGTTCACATCTGTACTTAGGCTCTATACTAACTTATTAGCTTATATCACACACTCATGAGTTAATAAGCATGTCCTGAACATATGGAGTTCATTATTCTGAAGAGGTCACATGAGCCCAAAGTGTAAATACAGAAGTTCAAGAGAAAGGCCTAAGAAAATCCTGGTTGATGCACTCAAAATGAGCTAGTTAAGGGGTGGGTAGGGGAGATGTTTCATGTCTATTCCTCACACTATATAGAGGAAGCAGCTGGGTTGTGCCATCAAACAGGAGGCTTAACAGACCTGAAAAGAGCCAGTAAGGCATTCCATTTGTCCTCAAGTTTAAACCAAGAGAGAAACTGGGCAGGTTATAAGAACACCAGACTGGAAGTCAAGAGAATGGATCCTAGTCCCATTTGGACCACCAGCTATCTGTATGGCTTAAGTGAAACAACTCAATTCCAGCTGCCCTGCATATGCTAGAATGATCATTCTATAGGCTCCCAACTGGTTTCCTGTTTTCACCCTTGCCACTTGCCACCCCATCCCAATAGTCCATTCTCAACCCAGAAGACAGTGATCCTGATAAAACTTGAGTCTTATCTTGCCTCAATTTTGACCACGCCCTCCATGGCTTCCCATGTCTCTAAGAGTAAGAGTCACAGTTCTAAGAGTGACCTACTAGCCTAGGAGCACCATATAATTTATCATCCAAGCCAGAACACTTTTGAGAGTGACTGACAATAATCAACAATCAACCACTGGTGGCTTAACCCAGACTACTGCAGGCTAACTGAGATGCATTGTTGGTTGCCCTATATTAGACCTATATCCTCTGATGCTCTCAACACCCCCATTTATCAGGCTGAATCCTTTCCAAACACTCTGAGCTCCTTACTAGATCACAAAAATGCCAGGCATTCCTCTGCCCCAAGGCTCTGCACCTGCCGTTTCCCCTTTCTAGAAGGCACTTCTGCCACAAGGCCACATGGCTTGCCCCCTTTATCCCCTTATTTACTCAGATGTTACCTTCTCAGTGAGACCCTCCTAACTACTCCAAACACAGTCTATCCACCTTCCTGGTTTATTTTTCCCTTTGAAACTTACTGCTTAACTGAAACTTAACTCAGTATATATTTTAATGACAATTGTTCATGGTCTGTGTAAAACAGAAGCCCTGCAAGGTCCATCTGATCGCTGGTTAAAACATGTGACATATAGTAGAAGCTTAATTAAAATGAATCAGTAATAACTAAAAAGTCTAACCAGTTCTAAGAATATAATGTGACTTTTCATCCTCCTTTTGTTATTGCCACTGTTGTATCCTCTGTAATTCCCACCTCTTCTCACCCTCAGCAGATCTGTCATGATAATAATGTTTACCTTAGGCTCTGATTTAAAATAGCTTCCTTTCATTTCTCATGCATTGTTTGTAAATCCATCTTTTGTAAAGGAAGGGTTTGGGATGGGTCTTGTAAATGTAGAGATTTACTCTCACCAATTCTGGTGTTTGGAAAGATACTGGAATGCATTATTAAGCAATTAATTCGCAAATATCTCAAAAGAGCCAAGAGAAAAATCATGCCAGACCAACGAACTATCTGTCCATGCAGGAGCATCAGGCTCACTAATCAAGAGAAAACAATTGATATAATCTATCTGGATTAGAGTGAGCTTCTTTATTTCATACCTTATAACATACTCGCCTACAAGCTGGGACTATATATTACTCTTAGCCAGAGGGTTTTTCAAACTGTGTTCCATGGAACCTTGGACATCAGTACAGTTACTACAAGGATTGATTGTAAATATTTTAGTATAAGATATATTTTATATAATTGAATTCAT
Source organism: Physeter macrocephalus (assembly GCF_002837175.3). NCBI lineage: Eukaryota > Metazoa > Chordata > Mammalia > Artiodactyla > Physeteridae > Physeter > Physeter macrocephalus. The sequence goes on along the minus strand of NC_041220.1, from coordinate 93,803,977 downwards.
ATACAAATATAAATAATTTGCTTTTAGAAAGCAAAATGTACATCCAATTGTGTTATTTATCTTATCATAAATACAGTGGAGATCACCACTGCCTTCACCTGCCGAGTTGAATCATTTGGCGTTGGTCACAGATTTAAAAATATCTTAAGATGTGCACATGAGCAGTTTAAAACCTGAAGCCATTTACAAATACTCCTTTTTATGAAGCAGGGTTTTCTCCATCCTCTTCAATCAAAACAAAGGACAAAATAATCAGTTGCTAAGATTGCTATAACACATCAATCATTATCTTATAACCCAACTTCACTTTTTTATGTTCATTTAAATAGTGTCAAAAATATTATGACATATAAATGTTATTTTGATTTAAAAAATAGTAAACATCAGCTGACCTTTACTGAGTGCTTCTCATGTGCATGGTGCTGAGTTAATTTCTTTTTTTTTTTTTTTTTTTTTTGCGCCACGCGGGCCTCTCACTGTTGTGGCCTCGCCCGTCGCGGAGCACAGGCTCCGGACGCGCAGGCGCAGCGGCCATGGCTCACGGGCCCAGCCGCTCCGCGGCACGTGGGATCCTCCCAGACCAGGGCGCGAACCCGGTTCCCCTGCATCGGCAGGCGGACACGCAACCACTGCGCCACCAGGGAAGCCCCCTGAGTTAATTTCTTTATGCATATTATTTCATTTAAACCACCAATAACCCTAGGAGTAGCCCCAAACTCATGTGGCTAATAAGAAGCAGAGTTGGATATCAAAACAGACACATCTGATAAAAACTTGTTCTCCCTCCCTTTCTTTATATGTTGGGATTTTATGGAAGAAATTATTAGAACAAAAATGAAAGTGGGCATGGGCTAGTCTAATCTATATTCACATTTGGGGGGTACAAAATGAGTTGGAAAGACATGTCAACAGGTAGGGACTAAGATGAAGAAATATAGTTACATCCCATGAATCAGAGCTGGCCTTCCATGTAGAAAGAGGCGGTTTCTCTGAGATTGCTTCTTACTATATACTGCTGGCCCAGTGTTACGGCCTGTCTTTAGTCCTACTGGGTGTGATTTTATCTTCGATTAGAATGATCTCCCCTTTCCCCCTCATTTTTTCCCATATCTCTGACTCCCACCTCAAAGCCTATTATAAGTGGTCCTTCTTTAATGAAAAGTTTTTCAACAAATCCAACCCATACTGGTGTCCTCAAGCCTTTATAAGAGTAACCTGGATCCCTGGTTAGAAACACAGATTTCTGGATCCCACCACATACCACCAAATCAAATCTCTAGATCAGTGTTTCTCAGCTTTGGCACAATTGACATTTTGGATCAGATCATTCTTTGCTCTAGGGGGCTGCCCTGTGCCCTGTAGGTTGTTTCACAGCTTCCCTGACCACTACCTATTTAGATGCCTATAGCACCTCTCCAGTTGTGACAACCAAAATTGTCTCCAGATATTGCCAAATATTTGCCAGGAGGCAAAAATTCCCCCATTTGAGAATAACTTCCCTAGAGAAACAGTCCAGGATTCTGTAGTTTTGATAAGCACACCAAGTGATTCTGATAATCATGCAAGTTTGGGTAAGTTGCTATTTTGTGCCTGTTGAGAAATGTATAAATCAAGTTAGAATATACGATTCCACGTATGCTAGATTTATCTCTTCTCACACATGCAATTCTAGTAGTGCCTAATAGTTATTAATAACATTTTTAATTTATTCTATGTGAATGCTTATTTCTAATATCTTACATTAATGTGCCTAGGTGTTTTCCAGTCTTACTCCCCGAATTTCTTTTGGATTAGTTCTATGGCATTTTACTCTTTTTATTACCAATCACTCTCCTCTTTCTTCAGCATTTTCTGGCCATCATCATCATCGTAAAGTTCATTTTCGTTTTGTAGCCTATTTGATTACATAGACTAGATGCCAAATGATTTTTAAGGATTTTCTTCTATATACTTTCACAGAGTTCTTAAATATTTCTAGACTTCTTAAGATTTTTTTAAAGATCTTGTAAGATTTTCATGTTCTTACGAAAGAGGCAGTGAGGCAAAATATAGATTCTGAAGTTAGATTGCCTGAGTTGGGATCCTGAATTCATCCTTACAAGGTATGTAACCTTCAGCAAGTTACTTAACCTCTCCGTGTCTCAGATTTCATGTCTGAGAAGTGCGTTATAATAATGACTTACAGGGACTTCCCTGGTGGTGCAGTGGTTAAGATACTGCACCCCCAATTCAGGGGGCCCGGGTTCAATCCCTGGTCAGGGAACTAAATCCCACATGTATGCTGCAACTAAGAGTTCGCATGCCACAACTAAGGAGCCACCCAGCACAACCAAGTAAATAAATATTAAAAAAAATTTTTTTAAATTAAAAAAATAAATAAAACTCTGGGCTTAATTAAAAATAATAATAATAAGACTTACATTGTAGGGTTATTTTGAGACTCAGTTGTGCTAATCCATGCATATCATGTAGAACAGTGCCTGATATATAGTAACGACTTATGTTTGCTATTATTAATATTATCATTGTTATTGTCCTCATGCACTAGATTGAGTTCAAAATAACTAAGACCAAATATAAATTTGTTGAAAAAATAATATGAAGGAACACAGAGTAGATTCTGAGGTAGGGATAGAGTATAAACAAATGAAGGGAAAAGGAAAGAACATTCTACTCAATAAACTGACACAATATAGAGATTCGAAATGTGGCATCAAAATTATTAAATACATGAATGCTCAGAAATCCTTACAATCTGTATAAAGGTCATTGCCTACCTGTTACTTGTTAAGGCTGATATGTCCGAGTTAACAGGCATGGTTTGACATAATCCCTGGATGCTTGCATGTTTATTACATGAAGTGATCACCTGAAATCCATATCAAGCTGAACTTTGATATCTACACTTGACATACACTCGTGCACACACACAGGCATAAATACCATATTTATATGCATGTTTATAAATGTATGTTTTTATTACTTACACATATTTATTGAGTGACTACTACATGCCATAATCGTTTTTCTAGAAACTTACATTTTAGTTTGGTAGAGAGAAGATGGCAGACCTTCCAAAGATTAGACTAATATATACATATATGTATAAATATATATATACATATATAATATATAAATAATATAGAGTATATATACATATTACACAGAGAGAGTACATATATAGAGAGAGAATATATTTGGTTCATTTATATATATACATATATGTAATATATACATACATAGAGAGAGAAGGAGACAAAATATTTGGAGTATATAGATAGACAAAGAATGGAATATATGTGTGTGTGTGTGTATATTTATAGTGTAAACGCATATATATACCTTATTGTGTGTGTGTGTGTGTGTGTGTGTGTGTGAGAGAGAGAGAAAGAGAGAGAGAGAGAGAGCATTTGAAGTAGCAAGCCATAATACCTGAGAAAGAAATATTTTAGGCAAAGGACAGAGTATGTACAAAGGTCCTGAGGTACAAACTTGCAATGAGTAAGATATTAATTTTTCCACGGTTTACATAGTGGTAGAAGGGTGAGGGAGGTAATATGGAAAATATTTAACAAACATTCCACAAGAGCACTGATCAATCAGAACAGCAGCACTAGGACTTCAGAGAGAAGGCTTACTCTAAATGACTCATAAAGTTTTATTTTTTTAAATTAGCAGTTTATACTAACCCTGGGCATAAGCAATGTCTTTTAGATTGACTCTGTAAGAAACATTTATAATAATTTTCCATTACAACTAATAAATTCTAAGATAGTACATTTTCTGCCCCAAAGAAGTGCTTAGAAGGCACCATTACAGAGGCCAATGCAAAGCTATTTGTTCCTAAAGACTTAGCACCACGAGCTATGTGTGCAAAACGTGCAGCTGCAGATGCCTGGCACCTGGATCTAGATGGTATATTAAGGTTGGGGACGCCAAGATGCAGGCGATGTCAAATGATCTGATTACTGCAATATTCTGGCAATAGCATTAAAATGAGAGAAAATTGTCTCAAGGTAGTTAGAAGCTAATCAGAGGCAAGCCTGTCCTCTCTGTGGGGCCATCTAGGGTGAAGGAAACCAAAGTGTACATGCTGATAATCCTCTGTGCCACTCCTGGCCTGTCCCCAAGAGAATAGGAGCCATTTAGATCCTGGGATTGGACCTTAGACTCCTTGAGCACCTTTCATCTTCCATTAAAGTGTTCCTGCACAGAGTAGTGGGTTGTCAATAAATACTTGCCAAATAAATAACAATATGAGAAGTTCATCTTTTCAATGACTTTGTAGCTAAGTATTTCACATAGGTTTGGGTTTCCAAAGCATCTGAGTAAATCTGCAATCTCCTAGGATTTAGAGATTGAGCTTCTCTTAATGCCAGACTGAGTGCAACCCTCCTGAAAAATCTTTAAATACTTTATACTGAATTCCTTCTGGATACAGAATCATTCATGATGGTCAGTGATTTATATGCATACCCAGTTAGCACTCACAGCAGTGTAGCCTAGGACATCCAGTTAGACAAAGTGGCTAATAACACCAACGGTAACATATTCAAAGGTGGCCTTGATAACTGTATTTTTAAAAGTGCATGTGCCTTTAACAACATGGGAAATGACAAGAGAAGTACAAACCAAACTGGATAAAAATTCGAGAGTTACAGAAAGGAGAAAACAAGCCTCATATCATGATAGAACATAGTAACAGAAATACCAAACAGTAAGAGCTAAAAGAGTCAACTCATCCAGTCACATGATTTTGGAGATTAGATGACTGATCACCAAAGGGTTAAACAGACTTTCTCAAGGCCAATTAGTAACTGATCTAAATCTATACTTGTTTGTGGCCTACGGTTTCCTTATTTTTTCTACTATACTATGTTGTTTCCCAGGAAAATTAAAGGAAATAATAGCAAAGAGTCTTTCTCATGCACTAGCCACTTTATTCTTTAGGCCTCAACATTGTTTAAAATATTGTAAATGGCAGTGTGTACATGTCAATCCCAAACTCCCTAACTATCCCTCCCCTCCCCACCCTTCCCCCCTGGTAAGCATAAGTTCCTTCTCTGAGTCTATGAGTCTGTTTCTGTTTTGTAAATGAGTTCATTTGTATCCTTTCTTTTTAGATTCCACATGTAAGGGATATCATACATATTTCTCTTTCTCTGTAAACACTGCTATATTTAAGATGGATAACCAACAAGGACCTACTGTATAGCACAGGCAACTCTGCTCAATGTTATGTGGCAGTCTGGATGGGAGAGGAGTTTGGGGGAGAATGGATACGTGTATATCTATGGCTGAGTCGCTTCTCTGTGCACCTGAAACTATCACAACATTGTTAATCAGCTATACCCCAATATAAAATTAAAAGTTTAAAAAAATGAAATATTGTAAATGGAAAGTTCCCGTTTCAGTCCTCTATAGAAATGCTGGACTACAATTAAGTTCCATGTCTGTCCTTTTCAACAGACCATAAGCTTCTTGGGAATAGGAATCATGATGTGCATGTCAACCTGAGTGTCAAAAAATGTTAACGAATATTTATTGAGTATCTACTATGTGCCAGGCATTCTTGACAGCGGGAATATGAACAAAATAATTTAAAATGAACAAAGTAATTAAATGTCCCTGCCCTCACAGAGCTTATTCTAGCAAGGGAAGACAGATGATTAACAAAATAAATTACTGTAAATGAAGTAAACAATTGTGAGGAATAAATGACTAGAAAAAATAATAAGAATTCCACTTTTATTCAAGAAAAGCCAAATATTTTTAAAAATCAGATTTATTTACAAAACAGGGCATGACTTTTCCTTAGAAAATATTTCATACTGGGATAACATAGAAACACTTAAACTATTGAAAATATAATTCTTAGTACAAAAGCTTGACTCAAAGAAAAGTTTCCTGCTGTCTTTCACCCAATGTAAAAGGTATCTGTGAGTCTCAACTTTGGCTACATATTAGAAGCACATGAGCATTTAAAAAAATATTTATGCTTGACACCCCCCTATCCCCACCCCCAGAGCAACTAAATCAGTATCTTTGGAAGTAGGAGTTAGTATTTTTATAAAGCTCCTCTGGCAGGATTCGGGAGCCAGGACTTAATGGTAGAGTCTTTGAGGGAAGGTGAAAATACTTGCTATGATCTATATTTCATGGGCTTTTCCATCAGTGCAGGCCAGTGTCCCACAGTGAGTCGCCCTGAATTCTCACATGTTCCACAGAATGTGGATGCTTCAGCTTCATCCAGTGCACATCAAATCTGGCCCCTTTGCTAGGTGAGGCTTTCTTTCCTGGGTCCTGTTCTCATTTCAATTTCCCACTCAGACTAAGAGATGAGAGTTTGACCTTTGAATCCCTGGGTTAGTTCTGTCAGTATCTCCAGCATTGGATCCTTCTTTAGTACTCGTAAGTCCATCAAATAGATCTTTTTGGCATATGGCAGGGACAACCACCATCCAAGAGCCTCATTGCTATGACTGCTGCCATCATACTGGATCCCTTCATTAAAAAAAAAAATCATCACAGATCATGTTAGAGTGGCCTCTGGCTATAGGCTGGGCAGGCGATGAAAGCTTGGGTTTCAAGTAAAAAGATGTCCAGGAGAGCACACACAGTGACATGCTACATCCATGAAAATGATGATACAGATGTATATCATTAAAATGAAATGTACCCATTAAATACTATTAAATCAATAAAGAAATTTAGCAAATAGCACTTGTTCAGCCCATGATCTATGCATGTATATGGGGGAAACATCTGAAAGAATAAACACCAAAAATTACAAGGAAGTGAGACTTCAGATGACTTTAGTTCAATTTGTCTTTTCTCTAATCGTTCTGTAATGATCACTTTTGTATTTATAAAATAAAAACAAAAAGCATGTGTAGTAATGTGATAAAAGGGACAAGAGAACAAGCTTAAGTGTGATTAAAGAGTTAATCCAGATCAGTCCAGGTCTACTCAGCTTTGTGGCTCTGGCTTAGAATCTGCCCTCCTTGGACCTTAATTTTCTCAACTGTAAAATGGCAGCAGTGAAATATGCCCTCGTTATTCCTGAAGGTTACTAGAAGTGGAAACATCGTTAACACCTATGTGTTTTGAGGAAGAGTTGAGAAGCAATACACAAAAATGTAGTGCTAAAGGTACATGCATGTCAGATAAAATCATTCAAACAATATTTACTGAATTTGCAATATACTTCCATAGTTGAATACTTTACTTAAATTTAGTTCTTCCTCACAACACCCCACAATATCAAGCAGACTATAGCAACCTGTATAAGAACAATGACAGAACTGGCTGAACCAGGACAAAAGTATCATTAAAAAAAATAAAGTACCACTGAGTCATAGGCAACATAAACAGGGGGTATATAGGAAAAGAAAAGGTTATTGTGTTGAAAGACTCTATAGCAAAGCCATGGAAGGGGATTGAGAAACGACTCTGACACCCTTGTTGCCCCAGCTGACATCAATGGTTGTAGACAGACTTTCCAGGTATGTTTGTTGGGATGATGTCAGCCTGCTGTAATCTGTTCAGGGGTGAAAGATCTGATGCTATCAGCTAAGGGTGGCCCTGGAGTAAATCCTTTCACCTCTGGGCACAATATGAAAACATACGGCTTTAGCAATTGACAGCAAAATAGTTCTGAGCCATCACAGCATCAATTGCTGCTCACTTTGTCCCTGGCAGAGCATTCAGTAGTTCAATATCCCTGCAATATTAACCCAAGGTCCCTCATTTTGCTTCTGTTCCTATTGATATCATGTCCACTGTGAATACTTTTAAAGTAATAGTCAAAATCTTATGAGATTTGGCCTAAGAAGAATAGGGTTCAAGTTCTGATTCTGTCACAGACTAGCCTATATCTTCAGAGAAGGCATTTGGGCCCTGTGACCCCAGTTCTATCAACTGTATATAGAGGTAGCTGCTTCACAACATTGAGGTAAGGATTAAATGAGATATTGGACAAAAGAGTACCATAAAACACTATGTAACTATTTCCTACTATTTCTCTAGTGATGTTCCTTTTAAAAATTCATTTCAAAATGTTACCCTGTCAATAAAAGAGCAAAACTTAGGAGAATATCCTAAGAAACCCTATGTAATAAGAACTTAATCTATTATCTAAGATGAGCCATTTCACAATCTTTACCCCTGATTAAATAGCCTTTCTACTTATACAATAAATTGGGTTTAGTAACTGATAAAACCTTATAGATATTGCCTTCAATTTGGAATAACTGAACTAGGACAAAAGTATCATTTAAAAAAATCAAATACAATTGAGTCGAAGGAAATATAAACAGCAGATATAGGAAAAGAAAAAGTTATGGTGGTTGAAGATGATAATGGGAAGAAATAATTGATTCATCTTATCTAAAAATAAGACTAGGTAAAATAGAGTCTTCAGTAAATATAGCAGGTATTGCACTTTCATTTTTTATATATTTAAAAAATGGGGAAAAAAAGCCTCAATACATATTTAAGCATTTTGAAGTCCATAGCCATGTTTTATGTGGCTTTATTCATTCATTCATCCTTTTATTCATTTGTATATTTAGAAAATAGTTTTTGAATGGCAAGTGTCTAAGACACACAGCCATGGCTCTAACAGACACAGTCTCTGTTCTCATGATGTTTACAGCATCCCAGCTGCTCAGCAGTCATTGGTGTAGAATCTAACATAATTATTTAAACAAAAAATGAAGGAAAAATAGACTAAAAAATGAAAAGATGGAGAAAAAGAAAACTGAAAATCAAAGAAAAGGAAATTAGAAGGAGAATGGAATAATTCATAATTTTATCATCACTTTTAGTTAGAAACAAAATACTCCTTTCATATTATACTCTTTGTTTGGGCTGTGGGCTTCAGAAAATAATTACGGTCTTTGAAATGTGAATTAAAGTTTTAATCACCACACACAACTCTTTAACTGCTCTTTATTCTTAAACATTGCCAAAATCTTCTTTGGGAGCTATAGCTATAATAAAACATTAGAGGAGAAGCAAGATTTTTCCTTGAGTTTCTGTGACAGTGATCAGAGTATTATTGCCATAAAGCCCAAATAAAATCAAACCACAATCTACCAGGGAACTAAAAAGTAAACTCTTGTTTTGGCAGAAACCGTCCATTTCTGTAAAGTACAAGTATGACAGTAAGATACAACTCTCTTTCTAGTAGATAATACAATGGCTGCATGCTTTTTAATGATTACATATTTAATCTTGAAAAAAATAAGGTTGCTCTAAGATCAAAGTTATTTCAAGATAAAGGGCAAGTGAAGAAAAATATCTACGTTGACAAACAAAAGAGAATAGTAGTCTTTGAGCTCTTGCTATGTGCTAGGGATATTGTACCTGCTATGTCTTTTTATCTGTAAACGATCCTTTGAAACAGCTATCACTTCACCATTTTACTGATAAAGAGACTGAGGCTTAAGGATGTTAGGAAACTTGCCTAAGTTTACATTGCAAACATGTGACTGCGTGGAAATTGGAACCCAGGTTCCCCCTCTCTTCAGTGTCCCTAACATTTCTAGAGCATTTTTCCAGGGGCAGAATTCAAAACTCTTATACCTTCACAGGTGTGAATTTCAACTTAATTGTTAATTTTATTTTCAAGATCTCTTTGGGGAAAAAACACAGCTCACCGAATATTCTTCTAGAAATAAAAGTCACATGTTTCATGGCTTCTAATGAGTTGTTGCAGCTCAGAAGTTTCCATTATATTCTGACAATTAAGTTGCTAATAAACTGAGGAACCACTAATTGACTTACCTATCTCACAAATTCAAGATCCAGCTAGTACCCTACAACACAATTCCTATCACTGAACCAAAAATCCCTCACATTTTGCAATCCACTTAGTGAGTAGATTTGATCTGAGTAAATTTCATATGGTTCCTGTATTTGACATGAAGTTCTGACTGGGAACACACACCAGCACCTTGTCACATATTAGTGACAACATGCCCCACTGCTGCCGACTGCATTATCAGAATGATAAGATATTGTTATGCTGGGACCAATGCAATGGCTGAGGACCCAATATAAAAAAATTTATGGTAATTGAAACCACAGAATCTTAGGAAATGCAGTCAATTTCATAGAGTATCAAAAGGTCACCCTATTCAATTCATACTTGAGGCTGAGCACAATATTGAAAAAAACACGTGAAAGCCAACGACCTTATCAGTTGTCCAGGATGCAACATTTACTGACTATATAAGGTAATTTACTGATTACCAAATAAACGCATTACCTGTGTGTGGAGCCTTGCATTTGGCTCACCAAGTTCTTGTAAAGAACTTAACAGTGTGAAAACATTGTTAAATATGTCAACATCACCGTATTAACTGCTCTGTTCAAGCTTCAGTAAGAGCAAACTTTTTCAGTTCCATGTTCCACTAGTAACAGTAAAGGTTCTTGGAAATTTTGCTATCTGCTCAAATTTTGGCTGTACGATTTGCCTTACAGGGGCCATTTAAAAATAAGAACATTAAGTGTACTAAATCAGGTGCTTCGCATCACTGGATGATGTCGGTAAAATGCAGATTCTTATCCTGGGGCTCGGCCTGAGATTCTGAGTCTCTAATAATCTCTTGGATGATACTGATGCTGTTGGTTCACAGACCACAGTTTGAGAGCAAGTCTCAAGTTTTCTTCATAAACTCAGCACATTTTCTCTAATACTTGCTCCATCACACAGGGCAGAAAATTCTGTTTATTACAGTTAATCCCCACTAGAAAGACACGCCATAACATTTTGGATGAAGACTTAGATTTTTAAGTCATTTCACTCATTCTAGCTCAGGTTCCAAATAGGAGGTCTTTGGGCCAGAACTAGCCCAGACATATGTTTTGTTTAGATAACATAGTGTTTACCTACAAAAGGTTTTAAACATTATTAGATTGGGTAATAATATTTACTAAACTGGAGATTTCATCTGAAACTTTTGTTTTTCCAAAGAAACCAGAAGATTCGAGGAGGAGCTGATCACTTTACACATGGGATGTCCTCACCAATTCTCCACTCTCTCCCCTTACAGCTCTGCCATTGAGTTTCCATGGCCTTTTTTACTGTGTTGCCCATTGGCATTAAAGTCTCTCTCTCCGGCCTTCCCTGGTGGCGTAGTGGTTGAGAGTCTGCCTGCTACTGCAGGGGACACAGGTTCGAGCCCTGGTCTGGGGGAATCCCACATGCCACGGAGCAACTAGGCCCGTGAGCCACAACTGCTGAGCCTGCGCTTCCGGAGCCTGTGCTCCGCAACAAGAGAGGCCGCGATAGTGAGAGGCCCACGCACCGCGATGAAGAGTGGCCTCCGCTTGCCACAACTAGAGAAAGCCCTCGCACAGAAACGAAGAGCCAACACAGCCAAAAATAAAGTAAAATAAATAAATAAATAAAAAGAAATGCATTTCCATTAAAAGAAAAAAGCCTCGAGCTTCATGTTTCTTTAAAAAAAAAAAAAGTCTCTCTCTCCTCTGATCTTCCTTTTTTCCCCATTTACCTCCCTATTCATTATGGTATCTCTAATATAAAGTGCTTTTCCCAATTTTTTCCTCATAGAAATCCTAAGTTTGGCTTAAGATCCAGTTTGATTTTTCCTATCCCATTAAATATTACTTAAGCACACCAATATTACTCTTTTAAAGTGTTTTAGCACATCCTACTATACTTTAAGCTTATCATGCAAAGCCTAGTTTTTATCTTTTCATTAGCACATTTTTATCAGTCTTCATCTATGTAGTGATAGACAGATGCAAGAAACATGACTCAGATAAGCATATGAGAGAGAGAAAGAGAGAGAGAGAGAGAGAGAGAGAGTGTGTGTGTGTGTGTGCATTTGTATACCAATTAGTTCAGCTTTTAACTAGATTGTCACTGTCTTCAAGGAATTAACAATGCGCAGTGGTGTTTGCATATTAACAGGATGATCCATAGGAAGTAATTATAAGCAAAATTATTTGCTAATTTTATGCTGGAGCTATGATATATCTCCTTTCACAGGTTTTCCTTTTTGTTTTTTGTTTTTTTTGCGGTACGCGGGCCTCTCACTGCTGCGGCCTCTCCCGCCGCGGAGCACAGGCTCCGGACACGCAGGCTCAGCGGCCATGGCTCACGGGCCCAGCCGCTCCACGGCATGCGGGATCCTCCCGGACCGGGGCGCGAACCCGGTTCCCCTGCATCGGCAGGAGGACTCTCAACCACTGCGCCACCAGGGAAGCCCTATGATGTTTTAAGTAGTTAAAAGTTTTGACTATGTCTTCGCTGTCTGTAACCCAGTTCTTCTAATACAGAAAACCAATATCCTAAGCGCTAAATGCTTAAAAAAAAACAAAAAACAAAATACAAAAAAAACACTTTACAAATCTCTTATACAAAAAGAAAGGGCTTTTTGTATAAAGCAATATCTACATCAGGGTGGTGATACTTTATATGCACTATTACAGTGGGCCAAAGTATTATTATTTATTAAATAGATGAAAGGAAAGATTTCCTAAGTTATATCTACTATGTTGCCTCAGAAAAAAATGAGCTACATTTTGAGCGGGAAAGTATACTAGATGAATCTCAAATTGGGGAGTCAGACATGTTTCCATATCTGAACTTGATGAACACTGAGCCACTATGAATTTTCAGTGGTGAAAATGAAGAGGGATTTCTGCAGAAAATTCTTATGCTGAAATAATCCCTGCTCCTTAGTCAAACTCTGCAGAATATTAAGGTAATAACTGCCTTATATCTTCTATCCAGAAGGATATATCAAAACATGATAGGGGCTTCCCTGGTGGCGCAGCGGTTGCGCGTCCGCCTGCCGATGCAGGGGAACCGGGTTCGCGCCCCGGTCTGGGAGGATCCCACATGCCGCGGAGCGGCTGGGCCCGTGAGCCATGGCCGCTGAGCCTGCGCGTCCGGAGCCTGTGCTCCGCAACGGGCGAGGCCACAGCAGAGGGAGGCCCAAAAAAAAAAAAAAAAAAAAAAAAAAAAAGATAAAATTATGAAAACATTTGGAAAGGTATTTGATAAATCAATCATTTCATTTTTGGGGGGAGCCCCTTCCATGTATGAGTCATCAGGCAGTAACCCATGAGATAGCTGGAGAGGTCATAGAGCGAAGGATCTAAGGATACAGGAGCTGGCGTCAGACGGTATGGGCACAAATCCTAGCTCTGACACTAGGGCTGCGGACCAAAGGTGAGCTGCTGAACTTCTCTATGACTTGGTTCCCCATATATAGTGAAGACAATTATAAAATATCTGCCTCAAGGTTGTTGTAAAGATTAAATGAATTAAAACATGTAAAGTGCTTAGAATTCTGCTGGCATATAGAGGCCTTCAATAGTTAAAAGTTTTCTTTGCTGTCCTGAATGAGTGAGTTTATGATCTAGTCAAGGAAGTGTGACGGGAACAATGAAAATATAACTAACTCCACAAGGCCATGGACGTATGACGTGTGTCAGATAAGTCATTCAGAGACTGAGGGTTAGCTCTGAGAAGGGAGCATTATTTTTAGTTTTATATAATGTTGCCAGGAATCCAGGCAAGGGATTTCTTATAGAAGTCATAGCATTTTTAGCATAGTTACATTATTTTGGTCACGGAAATCCCTTCAACAACAATTACAGAACAGGCCTCTCCTAATGTCTGGGTATGCTGAGACATCTCGGTTTTCCCTCTGACCTGTGAATGAAGGCTCATGGTGAGCACATCTAGACCTCACACTCGGGTTGATCATGAACCTATCCAATTACCGGAAACACGTACAAGTTTCCGATGGCCTTGCAACTTGTCTGGCCTGAGAGGCCATACAGCCAAATAATTTCACAGGCTTAGCAAAGAAGCCTAGCTTGAGAGAAAAAAATTAAAACCTCTATAAACAAAGATACCCTTGCCCCACAAAGATGAGTTTTATTTTTATTTTATTTTTTTTAACAATCTATTACCTTTTATACAAATGTAGGAGTAGAGTTTTATTTTATTTACATACTTTGCCATTATAAATCCAGTAAAGTCAGAGCATGTATACTAATTAGGAATGATCTAACATTAATATGGAAAGCCATTATTGGGAAAAAAAGTATGCTTTCTTTACAAACAATAAATGCTGGAGAGGGTGTGGAGAAAAGTGAACCCTCCTACACTGTTGGTGGGAATGTAAATTGGTACAGCCACTATGGAGAACAGTACAGAGGGTCCTTAAAAAACTAAAAATATAACTACCATATGATCCAGCAATCCCACTCCTGTGCAAGTATCTGGAGAAAACCATAATCTGAAAGGATACATGCAACCCAGTGTTACAATAACCAAGACATGGAAGCAACCTAAGTGTCCATCAACAAAGGAATGGATAAAGAAGATGTGGTACATATATACAATGGAATATTACTCAGCCATAAAAAAGAATGAAATAATGTCATTTGCAGCAACATGAATGGACCTGGAGATTATCATACAAAGTGAAGTAAGTCAGACAGAGAAAGACAAATATCATATGACATCACTCATATGTGGAATCTAATTTTTAAAAACTGATACAAATTAACTTATTTAAAAAACAGAAACAGACTTACAGATATCGAAAACAAACTTATGGTCACCAAAGGGGAAACGTGATGGGCAGGGGGGATAAATCAGGAGCTTGGGATGAACATACACACACTACTATATATAAGATATCCAACAAGGACCTACTGTATAGCACAGGGAACTCTACTCAATATTCTGTGATAACCTACATGAGAAAATAATCTAAAAAAGAGTGGATATATGTATATATATATAACTGAATCACTTTGCTGTTCACTTGAAACTAACACACATTGTAAATCAGCTATACTCCAACAAAATTAAAATTAAAAAAATAAATGTGTGACATAACTAGATAAAAGGTAGTTAAGTTAAATAAAGGAAAAATGATGTAAAAAAGTATGCTTTATTTGATATTAATTATTTAATAGAAGCCTATCAATTCCATATAAAAAGCTTCACATACTGGCATTTACCAACAACAACAAAAAATGGCGATACATAGGTTTGCTATCATTTACATCCTTTAGTTCTTTATCTGAATGTCAAATAAGAAAGATGCGTTTTAATACCGATACTGTACTAAAATGTTTGGCTCAAAGGCAGGGCTCACCTTAAAAACTGTTTACCTGTGTGTATTTCCTAGGGAGGGATGTGCCATTTATTTTTGTATGCTGAGTCTCTGATACAGCAGATGCTGCGCAAATCCCAGATGGATGAATGAATGAATGTGAAGAAAAACAGGGGAAAGAAGAGAAAGAAAGGACTTACTTAAAAATAAAATAGGTTCAAATATTTTACCTTTCTCTTTAAGTGATCCTCCCATGATGTCATTCTTCATTTCTCTTTGTCTTATTTGAACGTACCATCACTCGAGGCAAACAGCACTTAATATTAATTATCTTTAAAAATACCCATCTTGGGAGTTCCCTGGTGGTCTAGAGGTTAGGATTCAGTGCTTTCACTGCCGTGGCCTGGGTTCAATCCCTGGTTGGGGAACTGAGCCCCTGTAAGCTGAGCGGCGCAGCCAAAAGGATAAATAAATAAATAAAATAAAATACCCGCCTTTACTTCTAAATAGACAATGACCTGGAACATAGTAGGCATCCAAACAGCACTTGTCAAAAAATGAGAGTGGTTGAGTTAACTGTAAGCTCCTTTAGGACAAGCAAGTACCTACTTATGCTTGATGGTTCTCCAGACAGCGAGCATTGTACCTTTCATAATGTACTCCAAAAATAATTTCAGATTTTTTAATGCCTTACTCATTCAACATATGCATAACAAGAGCTGACTATATTTCAGACACTGAGTTAGGGAATGGGACTACGTTAGTGAAAATCACAGTTCAGGCCCTCTATGGGGCACGTAGTAGAGGTGCCTGGATGTCTTGGGGACCAGAGGGAGATAGTCTAGGGGAGGTGATGTAGAAGGGGAAGTCTGGATGATGGTAAGAAATTAGTCAAGCAGCAAAGAGATGGACAAAGAGATGTGCTACATCTAAACAAAACGGTATAACTTACACATAGAAAAACCCAAAGTGTCACCAGACCTAGCATCTAGTAGATGTTCAATAAATAATCACGGAGTAAGTGAATGATTACGCAAATGTTACATTACGGGACCCATTCAACATTAAACTACCACCAGGTTCTCCCACCCTGAACCAAAATAAAGTGGTGGTTGGGCATTTGTTATACAGTCATAATACAAATGTGTTACACAGTTATAAAACAAAAAAATATTTATATGCCCTAACCCCACCCCAAATGGCTCACACAACATAGATTAGAGCTTACTGCCTTTCCAGAATGTGCCCCTACAACCATAAAGAAAATCAAACAGCAGTTGTTGCAAATGCCAAATTCTGAACTTTTGCAAGCAGTATTCTGAGCAAAGGTTCCCTGTGTCGATGTTTTCTGTAGTGTAGCCCACTGCTTCCTGGTTTCCCCTTACCATGGATTCATTAGTCATAGCAAACATCATTGACTCAATGGGGTCCACTTTCACATATAAAATGCCTTTGCTTGTTGGCTCTCCTCAGCCGCATCAGAGAGAGGTCCAGGCCATGTTCAAAGCTGCTGGACACTCTAAGAAATCACACTGTGCTTGCTTCCCTCCAAAGGTTACATTTCATGACAGAGATTAAACACCTCGCCCGTTCTAGGATCGCTTTTGGAGATTATGCACTAATGTTAGCCACTCAAGCAAGTAGCTTAGTCATTTCCCTTTGGCCTCTGTCTAGAGCTTCCCAGTTTGGTCATTTTTTCGACAAATATTTCTTAGGTGCCTACCATGCGCTGGGACCCATGCTAAGTGCAGGGTCTGAGGTGAATAAAAGAGACACGGCCCCTCCCTCCTGGAATTTACCTTGGAGTCAAGGTACGCATTGGATACACACTAGGAAGTCACTAAGCAGAAACCCCACTTCCCCTTCATCAATGACGGGCTGGCACAGAGCCCAGGGGCGGGCTGCTGGACACTCCTTCCCCGGAATTTGAATCTTACCCAGAATTCTCTTGCAGTTTTTGTTCCCAAGGACAGTTTGGGTTTTACAGAGCTATCCAGGAAATTTGGGGTATCGAATTTTCCTACAAATGGCCATTTACTGACTACCAATTAGGTCCAAGCATTAAACTATGCACTTCCCTTACATTATTTCTACATATATTATTTGAGATTTTTTTTTTTTTAATGAGAAGACTAATGTTTCTTGGCAGAGAAACACAAGTGATTTCTCAGGGAGAGCAAACACACGTGATTATGGAGTGTAATGAAACACACATTCCTCTGTACCCCCAGAGCCAGCATACCACTGGGCTCACAGAAGATGCTCATCACTGATGTTCTATATGTGTTTCTGAGATAGTTGGATCACTATAAAAGGCTATGAGTGCATACTGCCAAATGCCAATGAGATATACAGACCACAGGATGGAGAGCTCAACTTTGGCAAATAACATCAGAAGCAAGGTTTCATAAAATGTAATTTATTGTGTGTATACATACAAATGTATATTTATATTTCGAAGGCACAAGTAATTAAAATATCAGTGCTATTTTTAATTCATGGAATTTCAGAGGAGAGACACTGTGTGGTCGGATTTCCACTGTTTATTTGGGAGCAAGAACCCTGTTCGTTTCCTCAACGTCAAGCATTTTATGCTGCCAATATCCTCCAACCACCTTAGGACCCTATAGCTTTCATGTCTTGTTTCTTGACTTCCCTGTATTTTGTAGTAGCACCACAATTTCCTCTTACAAAATGATCCCTTCTCCATTAGATACACACTGAGAGCCAGAAAGCCAAAGCCCCACTCTCTGCTCACCACCCAGGAGCTGGCATAGAACCCAAGCGAAAACTATTAAGATTTGAACTGTGATCAGAGCCATCCGGCAGTTCTGTTCCAAGGCTTGTAAGGCCACTTCAACCTCTCTCATCAGTTCCATCAGCCACTGATGTCCTTTTGCTCCTCTGCTTGGGAGTTGATTCTTTTTTTTTTCTTTTTTTTCATCCTGTTGTTTACAACCAAAGGACTCAACAATTCTAAATTCCAACTATTATAGCTAAATTGTAAATGGTTTCCATGGAATAGACTGATTCTTGGAAAATTTAAGGCTTTGTTCATATTACATTTATTATCTTTAAGGATACCCTTAAGGATGAAGGACAAATAGCCCCACCTCCAGCTGTTTACAGACTTTTTATTTGTTAAAAATCATTTCTTGCACGATTCTCCACTATGTCCAGGCACTGTGCAAAAGCACTTTCAGTGCATTATCTCATTTAATCCTAACAACAACCCACTAGAACATAAGCTCCAGGTGGGCAGGGCTTTTTATTCCCTTGTTTACTACTGAATCCCCAGCGTCCAGCAGATTTTTTACATGTAATTAGTTATCAGTAAATGTTTGCTGAATGAATGAATAATCCTACGAGGCAGGCACTAGTATATGAAAGAAGAAACTGAGACTCAGAGGAGTTACGTAAATGTGTCCATGGCCCCACTGCAAGTGGGGGGGGAACTAGGGGAACTAGGATTTCAAACCCAGGCCTATCTGACTCTAGGACCCAATCTCCTAACCATCCTGTTATGCCTCTGGATTCTTGGGATGCAGAGAAGAAGGAGGTCACCGATGTCTAGGAACTTGGGAAAGGCCCTCTGAGTCTCGGTGTCCTCTTGTGAAGAGGAGATATGGCCCTCATTTGTTTTTTGTAGATTTTCCATAATCCCTTTGTACACATGGGAAAATGTCATTTGTAGAGATAATATGCTAAAATTGGGAGAGACGATTGAGAGTCGAATGTCACCTTTGCCATTGCTAGCTGATAGACTGGCAGGCTTCTTTAATTCTGAGACTAAGCCCCACTCTGCCAAACATTTGCTTTCTAGTCTGTTTAGGAAGGCAGGAAGAATTAGTCAAAGTCGTATGGACTGAGTCTGTGAGTGGAAATATAAATAGAAATTAAGGTATATAAACATATAATTACATAAGATATAAATTTAAGGTATAAATTTATATTTTATAAGATAACTTATCAATAGAAATTAAGTAACACATAAATATAAATTTATGTAACATAAATATAGTTTTAAATATACATTAGACTATTATTATGATAACTTTTAATACCAGCCCACTCCAGTACACTCTTCAAACCAACTATCCACTCTGTGCTCTTCCCAAGAAATAAAATTATACTAGGAGGGTTCTCAAGCATCATTTCATAAACCATTCTTCCTTGCCTCTGTTAACTAGGGAAGAGTGATACCGCCTAAAATGCTAGTCCCAACGTCAGACCAAGACAAGGCTCAACGCAGAGGTGATGGCAACACAATCAACAGAGTCAGTTCACATGTGAGCTTTGGCTTGAACAATTAGCTCTGGTGTGCCTGCATCCCGAAAGTGTAAGGGACAGATAATATAAGGATCTTCTAAGCAAAGGAAAGAGAAGAGATGTGCTCAGAGAAGTAGGAAGAAAATTAGGAGACTACAAAAAGGAAAATTAACAACCACTAAAAATAAAATACCAAGGGAGCAAAGAGTTTTACTACCTCCCGGTCAATGGGGAATACTCAAATAGCACAGAAAATTCCAGAAGAATGGGGACCTGATCAAGGGCTTTTATATTAGACAATTAAGAATTCCCTGATGATATCAGAGGAAGCGCCATTAAATTCAAGAGGGGGAAATTAGATGCAATGATACTGTCTCTCCATAATCCTTCAAAAAATGGATGAAAATATGAGTATTAACGTGAGAAGAAAAAAGGAGCAACAGAAGAATTCTAAAAAGTCGAGGAGGGCTTCCCTGGTGGCGCACTGGTTGAGAGTCCGCCTGCCGATGCAGGGGACACGGGTTCGTGCCCCGGTCCGGGAAGATCCCACATGCCGCGGAGCGGCT
>NC_041220.1:93781472-93784016 GCF_002837175.3 Physeter macrocephalus | reverse complement strand
AAAAAAAAAAAAAAAAAAAGTCGAGGAATTCTAAATAAAGAGTAAAAAGGTGGGAGCAGGACAATATAAGGGCTAAATAGTGGTTCTCAGGGCATTGGCTTGCTCCCTGCTTGATAATATTCACCTACTGACCATTCTTAGCCTTCCTGGGATGACCAGGCTCCCGGGAATAACAATAGTGCCTGGTAATAACAGTTGCATTCTTGGATATTTATCTTCATTCAATCAGCAGTATAACTGTTACCATAATACTCTGATCAATACTCTTCTACCCAAACCAGAACACGATGACCTTTAAATACAACATATTTCAAATGAAGGGCAAGTCCACATGACAGTCCTTTCTCCGTGTGCTGCAGCAGGAGTGGTTGCGAGCAGTCTTGTGTTTAGACAGCAATAAAACACTGTTTTGTAAATGTAACCAGAAATGCAAAATGGGCACCACTTTATCTTAAACATCAGTGCACAAAAACCTGTGTTATTTGAAGCAAAGAATGAACTAGCTGAAATGGAATCATTGGCTTAACCAAAGATTTTGATACAGTCACCAGACGCAGCCTGGCAGCTACTCAAGAGATCTTGTTACCCAGGTAATTTTCCCAGTCCCCTAAAAATACTTCTAGGATGGTTTAGAAGATCACAAGTAAAACGTCATTAATTCATTCATTAGGCAGCACTGAGTACCTTTTGTTCACAGAATTTTGAACTAGGAACTAAAGAACTGCTAAGATAACACAGGAACCAAAAGAAATAAAAATCAACATCCCTACTAATAAATTAGCTGAGGGAATAATACACAGTCTTATGACATGTATTTATTGAGTTCCTATTATATGCAAGGCATTGTATATAAGAAAAAGATGGGGGCTTCCCTGGTGGCACAATGGTTGAGAGTCCGCCTGCCGATGCCGGGGACACGGGTTCGTGCCCGGGTCCGGGAAGATCCCACATGCCGCAGAGCGGCTGGGCCCGTGAGCCATGGCCGCTGAGCCTGCACGTCCGGAGCCTGTGCTCTGCAACGGGAGAGGCCACAACAGTGAGAGGCCCACGTACCACAAAAAAAAAAAGAAAAAAGAAAGAGATGAATAAGGCATAGTTTGACTTCTTAACCCAGGAGCAAAAGAAAAACAGAATATTAAGAAAAAATGCACAGCCACAACGCAAAATGATTTTTTTGCTCCAGACGTGCAGGCTCAGCGGCCATGGCTCACGGGCCCAGCCGCTCCGCGGCATGTGGGATCTTCCCGGACCCGGGCACGAACCCATGTCCCCTGCATCGGCAGGGGGACTCTCAACCAGTGCGCCACCAGAGAAGCCCACAAAATGATTTCATGTCCACTAAGGGAAGGAGAATTGTCAGAGCTAAGTGAAATTGTAAAAAATGGTTTATTGGGGGAAATATGCCTGTTTTCAATTGCATTTTAAAAGAGTTATAGTCCCACTAAACTTGTCTTCTGGGAGACTTATCTCACAGGCATATTCTACCAAATCTAGACATGCCCATGAGTTCAGTAAAGGACTTTAAAGCCAAGTTTAGGATGCTTTATCAATACTTTGCAATCGCCCTCCTTCTCAACCAAATACCAACAAAAATATTGGTCCATCAGTCAACATGCATCAGGAATATACACACTGGGGGCATGAAGAATATCACAAACAGTTCCTGGCCTTACAATTTTAATATATGCTTCCAAGTACAATCCTCTGCAAATGAAAACATCTACAGATCCATGTGCAGTAAGGCATAAACTCTGATCTGTTGACCACGCTGTGGCAGGATGGATTCATGCAATCTCTCCACTAAATAACATGAAATCTACTCTAACAAGATCAGATCTGGGCTTTGCTAGCTGTTGGGGTAGAGGTGGAATTAATCAGGGAACACTTCCTGAATTTGAGAGGTTCCTGTGATTTTCAAATTCAGGAGAATTGAAAACAAGGGGACAGAAATAATTCCAGGCATTTGGAAAATTTTAAAAAGGCTGGGAGTAGGAGGGGATGAGAAGCTTAGAGCCCGGCAATAGAGGTATTAAGTCAAAAGGTATGGTTAAAAATTCAAGTTTGGGAGTTGGGCCGTCTTAGTTCTTCTGGTTACTTTTTGTAACGTGGCCCTGGACAAATTACTTACCTAAGCCTCACTGTCTGAACAGTAAAGTGAGATAACATCTCCAACCCGTCATGGCAATTAGGTGAATCAAACGAGATCATTTATTTTTAATATATTAAGTTAAATTTTTTTAAAAAATCTTATTTTATTATTATTTTTAATATACAGCAGGTTCTTATTAGTTATCTATTTTATACATATTAGTGTATATATGTCAATCCCAAGCTCCCAATTCATCCCACCACCTCCACCCCACCCCCTGCTTTCCCCCTTTGTACCCATATGTTTGTTCTCTACATCTGTGTCTCTATTTCTGCCTTGCAAACTGGTTCATCTGTACCATTTTTCTAGATTCCACATATATGTGTTAATATACGATATTTGTTTTTTTCTTTCGGACTTACTTCACTCTGTATGACAGTCTCTAGGTCCATCCA
>NC_041220.1:93721870-93780739 GCF_002837175.3 Physeter macrocephalus | reverse complement strand
CCTATGTTTTCCTCTAAGAGTTTGATAGTGTCTGGCCTTACATTTAGGTCTTTAATCCATTTTGAGTTTATTTTTGTGTATGGTGTTAGGGAGTGTTCTAACTTCATTCTTTTACACGTAGCTGTCCAGTTTTCGCAGCACCACTTATTGAAGAGACTGTCTTTTCTCCATTGTATATCCAAAATTAAACTTTTTTTTTACATGAAAATGCCGTTTGAAAGTGTAGTTCTAGTGTCTAGCACATAAAAATACTGAAAGTTACTGTTACTATTGGCAAGAAAAAGCCTGGTGAATTACTGACCTCAAAGCAAAAGTGAAAAATCTTTAATCTGTCAGGCAAAGGGGAACCTTCATATCCCTCCTCCACAGTGTCTGCCAAATAAATATTTCCTTTAAGACACCCATCCTCATAAAGACTTCCGTGACTGTGCCCAAGCTCAATTATTATATTTTTTTTCACAGACTTCCAATAGCAGCCACCCCAGGCTCCTTACAATCGAAGCGCATTACATGCCAGATCCTTCCTCTCAGCTCCTGCCGTGACCCACATACCCTCCTCTGATTCTCTTATTTGCCTTAACTGATCCCAAAGTCTCCAAATCGTCCAGGCTTGAAACCACAGCCAGTTTTACTCCATTTTCTCCCACCACAGCATCGAACCTCTCACTGGATGGGATCAAGAGCTTCATTGATTCTTTCTTCACAACGTCTCCCACATCCACCCGTTCCTTTCATTGTCACCACCATCTCCTAATTCCAGTCCTATTACCTCAAGCTTGAAAACCACAACAGCCTCCTCACTGGGCCTCTGCCTGCAACCTCTGTGCAAGGTAACACCTCTTCCATGATAACAAGCCCTGTCTTCTGTCTTCCCCTGCTTGTCCTGACCTCAAGCTGTTATCTATCATACAAGTCCCATAAGGTACCTGGGCCTCAGTTTCCCTATTGCTGGACTAATCTCTCCTCATATGAATTTAGTCCAATGCTATGATTCTATTCACTTGTATCTACTTTCCCTCTTGCCCAATTAGATTCGTTCTTATTTCCCAGTCATCCCTTGGGCTCTCTCCACCACCATGACTTTGCGTTTAACATGGTCCCTGTCTCATCCAGTTTGTTATGCCAACAGCTAGCATAAATCCTGGTACATAGCAGGTGGGCAATAAAGTATGTAGGAGAGATGAAAACTGATGTCTGAAATACTTCCTTTGCCTCTCTGCCGATGGAAATCTCTCTCCATTCTCAACATCTGTTTCAGAAGATCTGGCTTCTGTGTTCCCGCACTGGTCTTATGGATCTCTTCCCAATTCTAAAACTCTTAGAGGAGTTTGCTAATATCATGCCAATGAGCACATGCTTCCTTATGGGACAATTAATTTCTAATGGAAACTGAACACAGGGACTAGATCACTGACTCGTATATTTTACGTTGTGCATAGAATAGGGCTTTGTTGAATGTCCATATGCACATTTCACCCACTGTCCAATTGTGTCCCATGAGTAGGTCTTGTTTCCTCACAAAGCTGTGTATCCCCAAAGAAAGATAATCCCTAAAGTCCATATGTTTCTTTTATAGGTACCATAGTTTCTGGCAAAGTTCTAGATGCACAGAAGAAGCTGAAAAATAATGGTTGGTTTCATCATCAAGTATGGTGTGTGTGGGATATGATACCTTCTGAAGTAGCTGGGACCAACACCACCAGGGAAGCACTAAAGGGGGCTGTGATCACCAAGTACAAGTTGATAAGAGTTAAAAAGAAATGACGGAGGAAGATGTGATCATTCACCTAAGGACAGGAAGTTTTCAGCAACAGACCGAACATGGAGAACAAAGAACGGGGAGACGGAGGCAGTGACCCTAAGGCTTGTGGTTTGGGGGAAAAACAGCAAACTGGTTTCTGATCCCTGGGAGCACACAAACAAGAAGTTAGGCAACCTGGCGTGCGCTGGGTTGCAGAGTCAGCCTGTGCTAAAGATTAACAGCCGGTCTTAAAGGGGACTAAAGATCAGGAGCGAGCTTGTAAAAGCACAAAACACCTCCCTGGCAGCAGACTGCAATGGCAGGACAAAGAATGCCCAGACCCCACCAGTGCTCTGCAGAAATAGGCACCATTTGATCATTTAACAGGCAATAGAGCAGCTCAAGGAAGCAAATATATTCTTGGAGATGGTCATGCGACTGGCCAGTGTTTCTGAAGCTTCCTGACAGAAAACAGCAATTCCATCCTACTGACACTGAGGGCAAGCAATGGGAACCAGGGAATTTGAGTTCTGGTTAAATACTAACTCCTAAATCCCTAATCTGTGGGAAGATAGAAATCATGCATAACCAAGAGGAGTGGTGGGGCATTCATTTATCAGGGGCCTAATGACATGTTTATGAGAAGGCTGTTAGTTGAGGTAGAATCACTCTGGAAGAGAGGAAACCTAGGGCATGGTGTCTGGATCTCTATAAATGTCCTAAACTTTTCTGACTGCCACTGTGTGGGCGTGGGCAACTTCTTTCTGCCATTCGGTGACAAGTCTCCTTGAGAACTGAAGTCCTGCTTTAATCACCTTTCTAACCGCCACCTCACCTGGCGTACCATCTTGCTTATACTATGAGCTCAAGAAATTTCTGGCTACTGATTGCTGAAATCTACCCGATACTGGATTGGCAAATTGTCTTCTGAATTTCAATAACCCAGTCAATCTGGGAACAACCTTAAACTCGGATGGTTAACAGCATTGTTTCTGATGAACTAAGTAGAAATTAATGCATTGTTAAGTGTTGTAATCCACACCTGTGGTTATATGATTTAAACTAAGATAGCTCACACCTATGCCTCCAGACATACACCCAACACCCACCAACCCACACCCTCAAAAAACACACAGGGCTGTGAACAATAGAAAGCTGGTAAGAGTTGTTTGTAAATACTATATAGAGACAGACAGACAAGAATTGACAGAGCAATTGTCTCACAAAGAGTTGTTACTACGTAAGAAAGAAAGATACCAGGAATAGCCAGCCTAGTGTTTTAAGACGGCATTTTCTTTGCTTTCTGCTTTTCAATTACACACTGCAAAGTCACTGAGGAGAAAGCTTTAAGAAAACTTTCATTTGCTATGGTACAGCTCACCAGTCTTTCTTTGCCTAAAAAAATAAATAAATAAACCCCCTGGAAACGTTTCTTTCTTCTCATAGACATTAATAATGATAGCCTGAACTGTAAAGATTTGGTTTTACTGAAGGTAATGGAGTAATGTTTATTTCCATTAGGCTAGGCCTATAAAATTCTCTTTTTATAACCGTGAGCCTACAATTTCAAAACAGCAAAGTTTGACATTTTGGTCTCCGACAGGCAACACTTAATATTGGGATATTTTAAAAATCTATATGAAAAAAGCTCCTAATACAAGATAGGCTGAACATTTTCCCCGAAAGTGGTTTGTTTTAGCTATCTCTCTTCCTCCTGGATGGACAAGGAAAATCAGACAGCTTATTGGCTTAGTTTGTTAGGCCAGGTTAAAGGGATGCGACGCCAAAGACTCTTAAAGGAGCTTACCCTTGGGCTAAAAATAGCACGCACTAGAGAATTATCTTAAATATGACCAAACTTGTTCTGCACTGTGAATGCAGATAACTGTAATATGTTTCCATTTTTGGTCTTTTCAGGGCTTTTTTTTAAGTTTGGCTTGTGGTAGCTGACTATTTAAGTCATTTCTGATTCTATTTGTCACATTTGCTCCCAGGGATACTGCCAAGAGTACCTGACTGAGGAATTCTTCTCATTTAGCTCTGCTGCTTTTGTTAAAATCTAATGAGCTACTGGACTGCCAAGCGTGACGTAGAACGCGGCCTTGTTAGAAGGCAGATTCATTAAAAAAAAATGTTATTAAGGGCCTAATGTGTGCATCCTTTTTCTTGGCCATTCCGTTTTCCTGCTAAGAGATGAGAAATGCAGTTTACTATATTTTATAAATAAATAGGAGTATGTTTAACCCCTGATGTGATGAAGTCTCAAATAAATAACCTACCAACACTTACAAACTTTCCTCCCTTTTCACCCTTTCAGCAGACATTTTTACCCCTCTGTTTGTGTCTTCATGTACTTCATCTCTAATTTTGCCACAAAATCCATCCCAATATCTTATAATTTGTTGTGTCTTTTCACTAGACAACCAACTCTGTGTCCTAAGTGTTATGGACATAATACTTCCTTGTATTTTGAGCACCTAAATTAGTGCCTTGCACATAGTGGATGCTCTTTAGATGGTCAATAAATGGGTCAATTTAAGAAGGACTGAAATAAATTCCTGTATCAGAGCATCCTATATAATACCATAGTAAATTTTAACCCACGAGTCAGCCTAAACAGGTACCCACATGGGCTGGGTAAACTGTTCCCTTTTAAACAAAGACAGCTCACTGAGGTCTTTGCTAAAATAGCAAAGATGACCAAGAATTCAACTGCTCTACAGAAACTGGTAAGAAATTCAGGTTAAGGGGATCCTTTTGTTTTGCTATTTTTGCACCCAGGTTTCCAGCCTATAAACCAAAGCAAGGCCAAAACATTCACAACTTCTGAAAAGGCCTGAACACCTTGGGAGATTAGCCATCCTTTGCCATCCCACCATTTCTTTCTAGCCTCTGTACTTGATTCTTCCAGGAAATAGGATAACTGTCATAGAGCTATGGTACTGTAAACTTGTGCGATTAGGCAATCGCTTTTCCTCATGAGATAAATTCTTTTCATTGCAATTTTTGACAAGGAAATGACAACAAAAACAAAATATCTGCAAGTGTTTGAAGTCTGGATCTGTTGAGAGAGGCAAAACAGGCCAGGAAATATGGGCGCAGTGTGGGAACAATGTGGGCCATGGGAAGCTGGGGCCACGCATTTTTATGAGCTCCCAGGTAACAGCTGATCCCTTGGACAGAGGCAGAGTTAATCCCATGCTCTGGAACGCCATAAAGGTACCAATTCTTTAGCTCTTCACCGAGTGTGAGAAATATTCCCTCTTCCGTAGGAGAGAGGAGTGAATACTCGACGTCCAAAGCAGACATACAACAGTGTCTTTATGTTCCAACACACACCAGCTTAACACATGTCTTGCAACTGCCATTATAACCACCCATCTATCTTAATCTGAGGAGCAAGTTTCAGTGAATTAGAAGGTAAGTTCACAGCTAGTCTGGCAGGTGCACACATACTGCTGTCACAGTTGGCTCTGTTTACAAACCATCTCTTGGAGAGCATGCTCTCAGATCTTTGAGATGTCTTATTTTTAGCAGGATTGGTCTAAATGGCCGGGAAGTTCATTTTATTCTCTCTCTCTTCCTCTCCCTGAATCTGATAGAACCACTGTAAATCCATCCGTTAACAGACATCAGAGACAGAATTCCAAATGTGCACAGTTTTGTGCTCGGCATGGAGAAGGTGATGAGGTAACAAGTTAAGGCACACTTATAAAGGATACGAGGGAACGCCCTCATGCCGTTCATAATGTAGCTTGAGGGGTACTGCCGGAAGGACAGACCCCTATGGCCACAATGCAAAGACCTTCACAAAAGGAAAAGATGCTCTTTGGCACATGTGATAATAATACTCATTTTGCCTAAGAGGGGCCACTGATAGCTTCTTAAGTTTAGGGATTTAATAGTTTATCCTTTGCCTGCTGAAGGTTCCCACGAACACAGACCCAACCAACCACTGGCCTTTAGTGTAGCATATGGTTATAATACAGTTTATGGACATTGGGTGTATGGCAAATTTCCTTTGGACTCTCATTTCTTAAGACCTATTTCCACTGACACTCAAAGGAGGACAGATTTAATTTCTGAGAACCCCCAACTGCACATCTTTTTCTGTCCGTGCCTCCGCACTTCATTTGCATTGATTCTTTCCTATCCACTGCTCAGCCCCATGGAAGACACTGAGATGGCAGGGCTGCCAACTTGGACACAGCCTGGGATGGGCTTTTATGCTCCTGGATGAAAGGCCGGGTGGAAAGGCCCACCACCTGCACAATGAATCTGGTCACTCAGGGACCATCCACTGGTTCAAGAATAGCCTGCAGACGAGTGATGGACAGGGTCACCACTGCCCGACTGTATCAGGAGCTATTATGACAGCCATAAAGAGAAAGGGAAAAACTGAACAACGGAAGGATGATTCCTGAAGGGGACATGCAGAGAAGCACAAATGTCTTCATACAAGGGAGAAGCGTGAGAAGTACCAGGGGAGCCGGGCTGCTAACAGTAGTCAGGGTGGATGGCATTCTTTGAGATTGCCAAAGTTTGAATATTAATGAGGGGTCATGGCCCAACCCAAGCTCAGGGTCCATATAGAGAAACCCATGCTGTCCGTTCTCTCCCCTCAGGTGAAAGGTGACAGAGCTGGGCCAGAGAGTTTGGATAAAGAAGACACAGTTATAGCTTTCCTTGGGTTTCGAGAGAGAAATGAGATTTAGAGAACTCAGTGCTGCACATTATCTGAAATCCTTTACCCAAAACCAAGCAGCGCATTTTAGTGATTGTCTTGTAAGCCCTACAGCCTCTATTTATAAGGATCTCCAAACAAAATGGGGAAAAAAGGGGGAAATTACTCATAGTACTGGTAATACAATTGAGTGTGTTCTCAAAGAATATAGACACATGAATTATGCATTGCTGGAGGGGTGGTTTATTTGGGGACTGGGTAGAAAAGCAACGAAGGGGAAAATTATCAGTAATTTCCTTCTAAGGTAATGCGGGGAATTACTTATTTAAGGATAACTCTGCTGAGCTGTATTTGTCTTGACCAATGGCCTTATAGCCAAAGAGCTTTACTCCTGACAAGAAAAAGAAAAATCAGTGATCTTTTTATTGGAGGAAATTTTTACCAGTTGTGTTCTTTTTGTTTTGTTTGGTTTTACTTTTGGCTGCGTTGGGTCTTCGTTGCTGCGCGCGGGCTTTCTCTGGTTGCGGCGAGCGGGGGCTACTCTTCATTGCGGTGCGCGGGGGCTACTCTTCATTGCGGTGCGCAGGCTTCTCATTGCGGTGGTTTCTCTTGTTGCAGAGCACGGGCTCTAGGCGCGCAGGCTCAGTGGTCATGGCACACAGGCTTAGCTGCTCCGCAGCATGTGGGATCTTCCCGGACCAGGGATCGAACCCGTGTCCCCTGCATTGGCAGGAGGATTCTTAACCACTGCGCCACCAGGGAAATCCCACCAGTTGTGTTTTTTTAAGGGACAAAGTGATCTGACAGATCATACAATGAAGTTTAACATTACGTGGAATGTTCTCCTATTAGGTACTACTACGTGGGAAAAATGGTCCGGATGATATCCGGACCCCAGGAAAATCTTTTAGATGTAAAAATATGCGTGTGTGTTTGCATATATGCCTCATTTATTTCTCATGATCAGGCATTAATCCACATGGGCACTTGTGCAGATGAATCAAGAAGCTGAATGGTTAATCACCCAATTTTTTATTAAAGCATTTAATGGGAAGATTTCAAAATCATTTACATATTTCCCTGATCTTACAAATTATGAGAATTGATTTTTGTAGCATTGTGTGATATTGCAAAATGGCCACAGGGAGCTATTTAGAAATATAGCCCTGAGAAATACAGGGCGCTTTGCCCTCAACTGAAATGGCCCCAGACAGTCATATTTTGAGTAAGTGTCTACTTTTTGTAGTTTTTAGTCTCATCTGTTTTGGCCAGTTCCTACTTCTCAGCCCTTGCCTCTACAAGCTCATTAACTTTCTAAATCATTTCTTCTAATCTCCCATGTGCTCAGAACACAGATAACTAGATTGGTGTAAACTGCAAGTAAAACAAAAGG
Source organism: Physeter macrocephalus (assembly GCF_002837175.3). Lineage (NCBI taxonomy): Eukaryota > Metazoa > Chordata > Mammalia > Artiodactyla > Physeteridae > Physeter > Physeter macrocephalus. The sequence continues at coordinate 93,772,921 of NC_041220.1, read as the reverse complement.
AAGCAAGTGGTAAGTGAGAGCTGGAGAAGCTTATCTGGGAATAAAATGCATTGAGTTTGAGGGTATGATTTTTTTTTTCATCTGGTTTGGCTTCTCAGAGACATTTATACAAATGGTATGTTTCTCAGCTATGTTTCAGACAATTAATACTACTAAGTTAATCATGGCCAGAGAAATGAGGTCTCCTCATATGAATCATAAAAATAACCACTGTGATTAAGTAAAAATGCATCCCATCTATGGAACATACGTCTTCCCTTTCAGCTATGAAACATGTCGCTGGAAATAAAAACGAACCAGCAACTAAAGGAAAAATAGTGGGATCGCTGTTTTGTTTTTCCATATCACAAAAGCAGGAGGGAGGTCACACAGTACTGTTGGAGGGTCTCATGCCTTTTGCTGACTCAGAGAAGAAACACATTTGCCATTCAAAGACAAATTAAACAGGGCATGGATCATGCTACGTGGATTGTCAGACTCAGTTATCTGCCAAGACCAGGCAACATTCAGTTACCTCCAAATGCATCTAAACACAGAAAATTATTTGGCTCTGTGTGGACAGAATGTCTTTGTCAAAATTTTCAGTTGGAACAAATATTGCAAAGCAGTCCAGATGAGATTTGTCCCAGGAGAAATTGACACAAATTCCTTTAGGACAGAGGAAGCTACCTCAGCTACATTGCTGGGATTGCCAGGTGATAGGATTAAAGGAGCTAGAAAGTGGCATTGTGACCTAATATAACTCTCAAATCTACTGCACACAGAGTCCTAGAACTGTGGACCAGCGGGGTAAGAAGTCACTTAACCCACGCAGCATCGTGGCGTTCAGATGCTCGGGTATTTGACTAGACCCTTCTCCAGTGGGAACAGGAGTTGAGCCTGCCCATCAGGCAGCACTGCCTAAAAGAAAAGGCAAGCTGATATCAGTGGCTCAGAGGAGAGCAGGGTGTCCCTGCTAAACATGTGCTGGCAAGACACAAGAGGATCCTGACATGAGAACATTTCTGGACAGGATCTGAGTTGGCGAGGATCCCTGGACACCTGGGAGAACTATGTCTGGAACACAGAAGCTCCAGCTTCACCTCTGAACAAATGTGATGGCACCCAGCGAAGCTAATGTCCTTAGGCCAAGAGTCCATGGAAAAACCAAGGGCGTTCCTATAATAGAGGGACTTCTTTCCCTACGCAAGCACCATTCAAATCAGAAATAAACTTCTCGGAAAGGACTGGGGAGAAACAGTTTAAGCCGGAGAATTACAGGGAAGTGAAAGAGATCTAATTGAATCAGGCCCAGTAGAGATGTACTGCTTGGTACCTCCAGAGAGAAGAGGAAAGAGGTAGTGAGCATTCTTCCTGTGCCTGCCTCATTCATGGAAGCAGGTAGGACCATCCATGAAACAGTACAAAGAAAGCTCCAAGACGTAGAAAAGCCACATATTCAAGGTGTCGCATATAGACAAAAAGTGTGTCAGGCCTTCCAGCTGGACTGAAATATCATTCTCACAGAGAAATGTCAACAGGCCTAAAATGGTGCAAAATGGTATTCATCCAAAGTAGCCCCAAATACGTTGCCAGGGGCTCAGTGTTCCACTCACGGCAGCATTGTACACTGGTGAGAGAACTTTCTGCTGACCGCCTTGCCCTCTTTCCTTAGGTTGACTACCTCTCCTCTTCTCTCAGCCATTCCAATGAGCAAACTGCTGTTTTTCTCAATACACAGTGTGTAGGACACCATAAATCCCAGCTTCTCTAAATTCAAATATTCTGTCCCAGTGCTCTGCTTTTGATGGACCCTATGCCTGGGCTCTTGGTTTGGAACACAAGGTCCCATTAGCTAGGAGAGATGCTCTCCAGCAAAATTCCATGTCGAGGTGAAGGCATTTCTGAAGATGATAAGTGTACCAACCCAGAGAAGGGCAGAAATTATCTGTGAGCGATAACTAGGATAACAGGCAGGTGGGGAAAGCCCCCACTCTGCTTTCTCTATCAGAGAGCTTATCTCACTTGATTTTAAAGCCCTGTCTTCATCACTAACCATGAGCTCCATGGTACCACGGACTTTGTCTACACGTAATCACTGTATCTTCAGAAAGTGGCAAGGAGATGGGCATGCTGATGGCTGACAGTAATTTTTTTTTTTCATGAAGGGATAAATACATCAGTGAGAGAACAGAGAAACTGTTAAAATCCAGAAGCATGAAGAAATGTGAAAATACGCACAAGTTGGAGACCGGTAGCTTTGGCCGGCAAGTGGTGTCTTCCATGAGAAAATGTGACCATCCGTACCACAAGTGATAGGGGATGAAAGATGAGTGTTAGTCATACCCCCTTGGTAATACATGCATTCTAAAGCACAGTCCTGAGGTTTTAAAGTTGGCATCTTAACCAGGAAAATCCACATGACGGCAGAGATAGCCGGCAACACCTTCTGTTTCCAGACCATTTGAAGGAAGGTGGGGAGTGTTGAACACACGCTAAGAATTTCTGCAAAGTTCAAAAATACTTGGCATCCGTTTCTACTCATGCCTCTGGTGCCGAAATATCAGCCACCGTGGAAACTGGTCTCTGCAGTTGCTCCCCGGAGACTGGTGAGTGTGTTTCATCTGTCCCCTTCTCCTCTCAGTAAGTTGCACATTTGCTTCAATCATTTCTCTGCTGCATCTGTCTAAATTCTCTGTCGTGGGAAAGTCTGATCAAAATGTCCAGCCTTCACTATGACCCAGGGCTCTGGTAATGAATTAAGAGTTAACTGGAGTGCACATGAAACAGAGAGCTTGCCAGAAGATGGTTAGAGAATTTCATGACAATTAGCACTGATTTGCGCTACAAGAATACAAAAAAAAAAAATTGTTTCAAAGGAGAACAAAAAAAGCTTCTCACCCATACATAACCCAAAAAAAGCCTTCTAGCACTGACTGAAAATGATACCATTGGATGACAGAAGAAACACACCAGATTAGCCAATTAGCATTCACCCAAGAAAAGTAAGCACTTTGGAGAGAAGGGAGAAAAGGAACCCATCAACGGTAATATCAACTTTACAATAGCCCTGACTGTTTATCTACCCAAAGGAAGTGCTACCTCCCAATTTTTTTTGTGACCCTCTTGACAATTCTGGGGGAAAAAAGTGTTAGTTCAACATTATCGCAAGCCAGAATATGACTCTATTTATGTGACAAGTTGACAACATACAATTTCATGCTTGTTGAACTGATCGGTGTTATATATTCACTGTGCATATTACGAAGGCTCCCTGTTATAAATATGAAACAGTATACACTTATTCAAAGTAACTCCAGCAGTGGCAATTTATAGCTGGGTTGTTTGTGCTCTTACGAAGCCCGCTGCCACCTTAAGGGGCTGCAGCGCACAGAAACAGATGTGAAGTGTGACTCTGACCAAAATGGACTGACGATGACCTATGTGAAAGCAGGCTATTACATTTTGGTCTGCATGGCAGCTGACACTGGTTTGTATTTAGGTATGTGACTGGTGAGAACACTGTGTCCTTAAAGCTCTGTTTAAACATGGGCCAAGACATTTGTCTGCTGGACTAATTATTTTACCACCCAGCCATGGCAAGTATCCCATTTTGTTCTTTAAAAAAAAAAAAAGAATGCGAATGTGTATGCACACACACACAGGCACACAGTTCCACTATGCTGTGTAAAGTTACAGTCAGTTCTTTAAACCTTGGTCATGTCAGGTGAATGTTGGCAAGAGTTCTGGAACGTCTGCATAACAGAATTGTACCACGTTCTCTGTCAGGTGCCTGGGAACGGGACAAGGCCACAAACCATCAAATCATAAGCTGTCCCAGACACTGTTTTTGGTCAAATCATTTCCTCCTTTCTTTCCCCGCTTTCTTTCTTTCTCTTAGCAAGCTTCAACCAATTTGCAAGTGTTCGATTCCACAAGGACAAATTTGGAAGAGTGAAGAACAACACAATTTATCCAAATGTGGAAGGAAATGAGGGAACCAGGTGCCTTGCTAAAGCTAGATATCACAAATTTGCATAAGTAGTTTCCCAACGACAGAAGTGCTATTTGGAACAAAATAAATTGCTTGTATTGTATGCAAGGGCACAAACCTTGACCAAGTTTGTGGTTGCTTCCCTGCTCCTATGTTTCTTTAAGTACACCCTGATATTCCTGCTAAGAAGCCCAAGTTGGCGGCCCTCTGTAGGTAGATCTAAAAGGATAATAGTTTACTTATTATTTCATTTAATTATTTGTTTTTAGGTAGACCTCAAAAGCTTACTGCTTATCTAGAAGGCTTCAACGTCTGTATGGGACTATTAAGAAAAATAAATAAAAAATATTTGAAATACGAATTACGTCGCTGCAGGATTTTCTAGTAATTCTTTTGTTTCCTTTTTTGTTTGTTTGTTTGCTTAAGAGTAATTAACACCCTTAGCTCTCATTTTGAGATCTAGCAATGCAGTCCCTGACCGGAATCGTGGATCTTTTTTGAAAGATTTTAATTCTAGTGTTTCGGAACTTCCACACTCTAACAAAGTTTGTTATTCAAAATCTACATCCCTTTCTACTTTTCCTGTTGGACTGAAGTGAAGGTGCTGTCGGTCTGTCTAGTAAATCCAACCCACAAGATAACGTAATCACATACATTAATTTCTCAGAGACCTTGGCGGTTCTTATCTCCTTGCTTTTATGATCTCTTATGAGCAGCCAGGAATAGCAATTTGCAGGCTGTTTGTAAAGCCATCTTAGTCTGAACCTAGCCTTCCCCTCTTTTATCACACGGCGATATTCTGCAGCTAAATCCCATTCGCCACAGCAAAATTTGCTCTGAGCTCCATTTTTGAATAATTTAAGTATTCTCTGTGTGTATGGAACATATCAAACATGCAGTGTAGGGCGATTATCATTTCAATGAACTATTTATTAATAGAAGGTGGTGTGTGTGCTTTGCTTAGATCTATTGATATGCTGCCCACTGTATATTGTAGGCTGAAGCTATCTTGTTCATGGTCATCAGTGTCTCAGACAAGCAGCTCTGTGACTTTCATCGTCCCAGTGCTTCTTTGTGCTTTGCTCAACTTTATTTTACCACTATATCACCTAGAACCTTAAACACAAGGCTTGAGTTCTGCGTTAAATCACAACTGTTTCCTATTAAGTGTTCCAAGCTCCCCATTTTTATTAACAGCTACTTTATTAAATCCTTAATAACATAGATAGAATAGTTAGTTAATTTGTGTGTTGAGCCATGGATGTTAATTTGTAAACACAATAACATACTGCAATCATTTGCATAATAGCATTTTAATCTTTTTAGTAAAAGCTGTAATTCCCTACAAAGTACACTGCAGTAGAAACTAAGTGACTATTGGTAATAGTACAAAGGCCTTAAAATTCTGATCCTATTATAGTGTTGGAACATACCCAAACTGCTTCCATAATCTCTGAAATGTTACTATTCTCTGATTTAGGTGTCTGTGTCAAGAATAAAAATGAAGTATAGCTGGTAGCAATAGACTATTTCCTAAATGTAATTTAGTATTCACTAAGCACCAGCACTTTGCAAATAGCTCTGAGGCTTTCCTTCGAAGTTCATAGCTCCAGCCCTGCATATTGTGTGAGAAACACCAAGGATCTCACACTAAACTCGGTTGTGCCGAAGACTCGGCTCCAATAAATCATGCTGATGTGGCACAGGGCAGGGCATCGGCCACCAAGAATTTGGCTGTTAAGTCTCCTCCCTCCTCCCTGCCCGACCCGCCTGCTTTTACCTCCTTGAACTAACTGCTTCTGAGCAGAAGTCTGGGAGGGAATGAAAAAGTGGGGGAAATAGTTAACAAAGAGACTTCTAAAAAAAAAAAAAACCAGAAAAACAACTCTAGAGGGGGCTTGAAAGAGAGCCCATTAACACCAATCACAAGACTGGCCAAAAACAAAAAAAACAAAAAAAACAAAAAAAAAGCCTACTTGTTTAAAAGTCAAGCCAAGTCATTTTACGCAAGATCTGGTAATTCATTAATCTATCCTGCTGCAAACCTTGAATGAATAACTTGCTCTAGTAATGGAGATGGGCAGGTCTACACAGCATCAGCGTTTAGGATCTGAAACTATGCAAATTATTCTATCATCTTGGAACAGAAAAGGCACAACAGTATCTCCTATTATCATTTTGGGGTAAATTGAGGAATGGATAAGAGTCATTTATCTTCGTAAAAATTTGCCCTTGCCAAGAGTAAGAGTGTGTATTTCCTTGTGTATCTCTCTCCCCTTTTCCCTTGCTCTCATTCTAGCTGCTTGTAATTCAGCATCTTTGGCAGGCTACGGTAAAACACAGTACCCTGCTTTGCTTTCAAACTATACCTCAGAGCGCACAATCTTGAAAGCAACCTGAGAGGTTAAAGAAGAAGAAAAACAATGGTCCTTACAAAATTGTTTTACATCACAGGCAATTCATTTTATAAAACACACAATAAAAGTTTTCATTGCTAAAAGAATAGGCACATAATTATCGGGACAGATAAACCTTGTTAAAAATGTGAAGTCTGGGGTAGAGAACAGTGGAAGAACAATTTGGCTGTCGGTCTTTAGTGTTCATCTTTTTATCTGCTTTGTGTGTTGATCTCATTCAGAGGTGAGCCATCTGCTGGGCTGTGTTTCCACAACATTTCATATAGATAGGGGGAGGAGGACAAGCAGACACTACGTATAAGCTTACTATGCAAGCACACATAGTTGCTATACAAAGAGACAGTTTGTCCACTGCAGCATCCTGAATCTTAATTACTTTAACCTCGACTAATATCTTTGAAGTAAATCTAAGAGGCAGTGCGCCACTTTTTCCTGATTCCTCCCCAAGTTTTCCTCCTTGTGAATGTGGGTCTCCACTTTCCCGGCTCCAAAGATACCCAGGTGGAGTAATTTTTAGTTCAGTGACCCACTGGAGAGTCCAGGAGGTAGGAAAAGCCCAAGATATGTCCATAATATGTCTCACCTCCTTCTTGGAGTGCCAAGAGTATCGAAATAGTTGGTCTCTATCCCCCAAAACACAAGCTAGTACCTTCTACAATCATCGTGCCCAATTACACATATGGATTCTCACTTTCCAAACTGCAAATGGCTAAGAACTGGATTGACTTCCCTGAAAAACAGCAGCCGACCTCATCTTTTGTAACCACAACTTACACTAACAAAAGCAACCATCAGGAAAGTTAGTGGTGAAGGATGTCATTTAACTGGCACCCTTTGACTTACTATTTATTAGTAGGGATTGATGCCAATAGACATAGCCCCATGGGTCAGGGCTCCTGAGCCATATTTTTCCAGTGGTCAACATAATGGCGAGGAGGAAACAGGGTGATAAACAGATGTTCCCAAGATAAGGCAGATGTTATCAAGACAAGAAGTCTAAACAGTCTTTAACTGAGGTGTGTAGAGAAACACACACACACACACACACACATGAACACTATTCAGTCTCCGAGCCGGATAAGCCTACAGTAGAGGTTGAAAATAAAGCAGCACACAGGCTGGGTCAGATTGTTGCTTCCTGATTTGTGACTCACCAAGATGAACATCTAACTGATTTATACCCAGAATTTGAAATTTTGTGGTAGACTACAAATGCAAAGATAAGTACAACATAAATTTTTAAAATACTCCATAAGTCTCCAGGAGTTTCAACATTCTTCAATGTTCTTATGTTACAGCCAATTATCTCCCCACTTAAATGGCTATTATTTTCTTACTTGAAGTCTATATTCTCCCTAAGCGTCCACACCAAGTGTGGCAAAAATCTGGTTGTGGGCCATAAATTGAATTTAAATGACAAACCTTTATTGATTGCAAATTGGAAATTCCAGAAATCTTCAAGAAGTGATTATTGTAAATGAATTCGGTCTCTCTGCTTAAAAAAGGAGAATTTCTTCTCCTGATGATTAAATTAAGGGGAGGTGGTTTGGACACACATTTTTTTCTCTGTTTGTTTTATTAAAATTCCAAGAGGTTTGCCATTCATAGAAAAGTCTGCCTGACCTCAGGCACAGTCAGAAGCAGGAATTCATTTCCATGGAAGGCCACAGAATTTCCTCCAAGGAGACAAGTGAGAAAAAGCAGACACCACGTGAATTTGTGGATTGGGTTAAATAGGTTCTGCCTCTGATGGGAGCAGATGGGAGAGATGGGAGCCCCTTTGTAATATGACTCAGTCCAAGAAAGTGCTTCAGCTCCTCAAGGTGAGCAGAAACTTAACCAGATAGATACCCATGAAGTTCCAATTCCCTTTGGAATATGTTCGAGTTAGCCTGCTTTGCCACCTCCCTCCCTAACCTAACTCATATTTATCAGGACTGACGGAATTTTCCTTTGAGGTGCTTCAAATTTTGTTCCCTGGACGCCATCCCCTCTGCTGTCACCTTGTCCCTTCCCTGCACCTGCATCGCATGGGGTTTGGAATGCAGCAGAGCCTGCTGTCGGATTTCCTCTACTTTCCGCTTGTCCATAGCTCTTAAAACGATCAGAACGATCACCCTTAAATACCATCTCCGTCACATTGCTCTCCTGTTAAAAATCTTCAGTGGCACCCTAATTCCTATCGTGGAAACTCTAAACCCTTGCAACCGGGTCCTCAGGGTCTGGCATAATTTTGTACCCACCCTAAATCCAGACTTACCTATCTTACTCCTGTGCTCCCATTAATACATTTTTCACTTTGAGTAAACCAAGTTCTTCACCTTCATAATCCGTCTATGAAAAGACTTCACTCTTATTCTCTTATTAACCTTGGTGATGTTATTCTTGCTGATTCCCTCCTTAGCTAGGATACACACACACACACACACACACACGTACATATATACATGTACATATGAATACACACAGTCGTGCAATATTTGCCAATTGCTAATATATATATAATATATAACCCCATGCATATAAATATACATGTGCACGTATACATGGATGTATATAGTGTTATGTTGTTCTCCAATTACTGATATATATGAACATGGACATATATATGTATATTTGTATACATAGTCTTCCATTATTTGCTAATGGTTTCTGATTTCACCCTCCCAAACTAGATTTAAAGTCCTTTAGGAAGTAGATCCATTGGAGCTTTATATTTAATTTTCACACTAACTAACGCAGTTCACACCATCAATAAATATATGATGGTTAACTCATTCATGAGGTTGCAATTATTTACTGAGTACACACTTTCGCCTGCTTTCTAAGAAAACATCTAGAAAAACTTCAGTGAACAAGACAAGCTGGTTCCCTGCTCCCAAAATGTTCACAGTCTTTTGAATAGCCAACATCTGTTGTTTTTAACTTTTTCATAAGTATATAATACATGCCCATTGTAGAAAAAATTTAGAATACAACTGAAAGTCGAAGGAAAAAATGTAAAATCATCTATATTCCCACCATAATGATGGAATATTCTTGAAAGCTTCCATCCACCATTCCCCGGTGGCATATAGCAGGACACCTTACAGACAGATAGCAGGAAACCACCCTTTTTCTTTTACAAAAGTTCACAGTATCAGACCTTCCTGCAAGTTTCAGTAATTACCCAACGTGAATGCCGGCCACAGCTTAGAGACCTTCCCTCCCCATTAGCAAAGGCAGCCTTCAGTACGTATTATGAGCAATGACCTAGAGACAGCTACATTCTCACTCTCCATGTACTAAAGAACCCCAAGTAGCTGCTTTCAGAAGTTAACAGACCAACAAATGAAAGATGCCCATTCAGTGGAATCAAGGAGGCATCAAAGCAGAGGTTAAAATAAAGCAGAGACAAGGTGGCCCACAATGTCCCAGAAGAGCCAATGTGCTATTTAACCTAACCCATGCCACCCATCTTTACACACTGCCATGCTTTAAAAGTACTTCTTTATTCTCCTCCTTCAAACAATGCACAAAGCAACAGAGAGAAGGAAGTTGTGTTGCAATATTCTGAAACATAAATCTTGCTACCAGCCGGTCCAGGGACAGCATCCTGTTTTCCTGACACATGGATAAGATAAACTGGGTACTGCACCTATAGGCCTTGTGTCCTGTTTTGCTAAGTGGCTTCTGAATCACACGTGGTCACCTGCATTTACACATCCAAACATAGGTTGTGCAAGCAGATATCGCTGTCTGTGTGCCCAGTTACTCAACCAACATGCACAATTACGTGTCAGCTCACACTCTGCCCCCACTCAGGAATTCACTATTTCCCAAATTGGGACATTCAATGCCATTCTTTTTCTTCTCCTTCTTCTTAAGTTATCCAATACATAAAAATCAAACTAAGATTCAAATTATGGAAGAGGTCAAAGGAAGAAATTTCTATTTATTCCCAACGTTTAAACATTCTGCAATACTAAATGTAACTCTAAATACCCGCTTTCTTCCCGCTTTGATGAGAATTCAGAAATCCTGTGGCCAGTTTCCAGCAGTGTCATCAATGTGATACTTGAGTCAGGGAAAAGTGTTGAACTGCTCGGTGCCTTATTTTATTCTGGGAATCCGAGGTAGATAATGCTTGTTATTGGCAGATCAGAGGTGGCAGAGACCGTGACTGTTGGGCTTGCTCAAGTACAAGGCCTTCACAAATGTGATGAGGCAGGGTTTTGAGAACTGGAGGAGAACAGCGGAGCACAGGTGAAAGTCCGCTGTGAGAGGTTTAAAGTCACAGGCGCTGGGAAACGCCTTTGGGGTAATGCAGCTTTGGTAGAAGCAATGTGCAAAGCTGTAGCCATTCAAGGGTTATTTTGTTGCCTATGGAGCTTCTTCACAGGGGAAGACACAATTTTAGAATTCCACCTATGCTCAAAACACACTTTTTTTTCGTTATAGAAAAGATGTCTGAGTTTAACGCTAGAGGGCAAAGAGTAGAGGCATCTTTTCTGTATGCAAATGCTGAGGAAGCTGCTGCTGTGTGTAACAGTATTGCCATATTTGGCCTTACCCTTGGCATCGACAAAGAAGAATGAGTTTTGTGACATCAGAGAAAACTGTTATGGGGACTTATAGATACAGTCACTTTTGCTGTCTGCCACTAAGAGAATTCCTGACACATCAGTCCTGGGGCCCTGGGCATCTCGATGATTTTATATGGCTTCTAAGTCTTTATATAGGAAAACAAAAGGGGTGCCTTTGTGTAGATTAAGCATCTAGAGATATATAACTAGTTGCCAAACCGAGTCTCCCGGAAGTGTAAATGAGAAGTACCTTATGCAGGTGCCACGACATGAAATACAGGGACACCAGCCATGAAGAAAAGGTGTATTTTTTGAAACCAGCCCACGAGGGAGGCCTTGACTACCACGCCATCACCCCAACCACCTTTTAGTTTTTCCCTAACCATCTTCTACAAAATGCATGGCATTCACCCAATATGAAATAGTCGATGTTTAGATAAGAGGTCTATGGAGATGGACATTTTTAAAAGTACTGTTTACTTAATGCAGCATGACTTAAAATGGGCCTGTAACCTGACAAGTGTACTGAATGAGGAATGTTCAATTTACCAGTTCGAACCAGCCAAGTCCTCACATGAACTTTCTGAGACCCGGCTGAGAAGCCTGGGAAAGTATAACTAACCACAAACCCTCAGTGTTTCCTCCACCTGATTCCTTCTCCCCAGCCTTCACTCCATTACCTTAAGCACTTTTCTAAGACCCACTTAATGCTCCAGACATATTATAAAACCTTAACGGTCAACAGAATCTACAGCCACCTCAGCTCACCAGCTATATACCTGCTTCCATGTCAACCAACACTGAAAGGAAAGATTCTGTTCTATTTTTAAATATATTGAGCAAAGAAGCAGCTTGGTATGTAAAGGATGGCTGTCACCCAAATTCACTGTTATTCTATTTTTAATCAAGGATAATAGACTTTGAAGTCAGATACATCTGGGGTTCAAATCCCACGTCTTTGTCAACTGTGTGATTTTGGGAAAATCACTTAGCCTCTCTGAAACTCACTGTCTGCATATGTAAAATGGGAATGATAATAACAGTACCTAAACAATAGGTTGTTTTGAGGGATGAGTGCGATGACATACATAAAGCAAAAGTGTGCCAAAATGTTGGCCATTTTGTTATTACTATTACTCTTATGAACATATCGTATTCATCATTCACTCACTATTCACGAAGCACTTATTCAACACCTTCTGTGTGCTGGAAAAACTCAGTAAATATTGTAAAATGGGTTTTCTTAATGACTCAATAAACATTTATTCAGTGCCTTTTATGTGCTGGGTGCTGGAAAAACTCAATAAATATTGTAAAATTGGCTTTCTTAATGACTTGAGATTTCAACCAAACAACACTGAAGTACAAGAAATGTCTCTGCTGGTGGATAAAAAATACATTTAAAGGGCTTTGTATGGAGCCTGGCACATGGTAGATAGAAAATGTTACATGGTACTGGTGGTGCTGGTGGTGGTGATATTGAAAACTAGTTGATTTGATAATCTTTACTCAATTCACTTGCCAGAGTTTGTCCCTCTAAGAAACCATTTATTTTCAAGTAAATGAGTACTGATCTTGTAAGAAAAAACTTCTTTTCTCAAACTAACTGTTTAATAGGTGCAGATTAACATTCTTTATTACAGGGTAGGCTTATAATAGAGTCTAGAGTCTGGGAGGTAATTCTCACTACTGAAAAGTAAATTAATTTTGACTAATTTATAAGTAAATATCAGAGTAGTTGGGCTTAGAAGTTCCCATAATATAAAGAAATCAGAGGTACAATTATAAATATGACAATGACAGTAAAAAAAAAAAACTGCTCACCTACTTTGTAAAATAATTAAAGGTAGACCTCACCCCTTGGTTAAAAAGAAATGTATTCTTTTACATTTTACATTAGTTTACAGTAGGCACCATTTTCTGTGGGAAATAGACAGGAATAAACAGGTGTAGACGTTTGCTCTTCTTTGTCATTTATTCTTTCACAATCCCTTAGTATTTCAACAGAGTTTGATGCACTCTGTTGTGGGTCCTTAGGGCCTTAATTCTCAAAAAAAAAAAAAAAAAATTTGTTTTCCAAAATCATTTTTCCACAAAATAGAAGTGCCTAAGTATGATAAAAAGTCTTTTGGTGACAGCAAAGTAAGAACTCATTATGCTTTCAGGCCAATAATATGTTAGTGTGGCATAAGCCAAGTTCAATGAGAAATTAATTTTCACCAAGGGCTGTCCTTACCTCAAATATGTTTGAAGGCTCATTGTTGTACTGATTGGATATTATTTCTGACTGGTCACTGCACCACTTGAGTCCACCCAGAAAGCTGTCTGTATCCAAGTCGTTCACGTCTAGTTCAGAAAGGTCAAGTTCAGGAAGGTCTGGGCAAAGAGGCTGGTCTTCACCAACCAGAGCAGCACACTGCAGGGGGCAGGGGAGGAAAGAAAAAAGCTTTCATTAACTGCAGGAATTTATTAAACTGCAATAGCATGTGATAGGAATTAAGCCTGGTTAATTCAACGACACCACCAAAGCTGGTTTCCAGGGTTTTAGTCCCCAGAATAAACATCCTAAATTCTTTAACTCACTTTGCTCCCAAAGGATACTTTGCCAGAACCATTCCATCCCCAATTCTACCTCCAAATCCATAGCAAATGCCATGCTTCCATGAAGCCTTCTCTGATTCGTCCAGTTAGAAATCAACTTAGATTTGTTGGTACCTCTTTGATAGTTAGCACTGACCAAGTTTCAAATTGTTTCCTGGTTAACTATATGCAAAATTTCACTCTACTCTTAGAGTATAAGCCCTTTGAGGGAAGGATACAAATTTGATTTCACCTTGGAATTGCATCATACGTACGAGAGACAAAATAAACGATTACTAAATGGGAGGAAAAAAAACATAAGAACTATATCAGGAAAACTTTCTCCATTTACTCTCTCTTTAACCATTATAATCCATATAATTCATTTAGCAACTAATGATGCAACGTCCTTTAACGTGTCTATGGTTCTCTTGAATTGTTATTTAAATCTTTTACTTGACTTTTCATGAGCTTCTGAACTTCTCAAACAGGTCAAAAATAAATCCATTGAGATGAAGGACAAAAATCGTATTTTTTATGATCTTTGTTATCTTTCACTATGTGTAACTTGCAAGTCTTGTGTGTTGGTGTGTGCGTCTGTGTATATGTGTATACCGTTGGGATCACCTGAAGTCTGAAAAGAATAAACCACTCTAGCACACCACAACTATGTTTTTGTTCATCATTTATATATCCCTAAACTATGCTCTAAGTGAATTCAAAAGAATAATTTTTTATTTGGAGTTTTAAAAATGGTTTCAATATATTGAGAGGCTTAAAATACCCTCTACCGTGACTGGGCTGCTTGTCACCTCCTTGCATAGAGTAAGTGGTCTGTTAACTCTCCTGCACTGTGGGTTTTTGAGGAAAGTGGACCTGCTTCCTAAGGTGGGCTTCTAACCTCGAATTGGCTATCGGACTGCTGATTCATCACTGCCAGTTGTGAAGAATCCTGCAGAAACTTCCTTTTGAAGGGATCTGGTGATGCCAGAGCCATAAGGACTTTATCTATCTGCAAGCCGAGGGGTCTCAACTGAAAGGCACACTCTCTGAGGTGGCACCGTCACGGCCCTCCCTTCCAAGGCCAAGAGAGATGCTGGGGAGTTCTTCCCATCCAGACAGCAGTTGGGCATGAAGCTAAAGATACTGCTTGACATTTAGATTTTGAATAAAATAAGTTCTACGCAGATTTTTTTTCTCAAGCACCCCTGTCATCCCTGGCAGGCTACGTTACACGGGTCATACGCAGCAGCATAATCGTAAGCACCACGCTGAGCAGTAGGTACTGGGTAATGGAGCCAGCAGTTGGTAAGGGGAGGCTGGGAGAAGCCTGAAAATTCCTGCACTTCCTCCCTAAGACCACTGGGCCCCACTGAGATCCCAAATTGCAGTCACAAAGGTAATGCCAAGAAAGGGCAACCCCCTTCATCTCAACTCTGTCCTTATCATTTTATTGGTCTTTCTCTTTTATTATTGGAGTTAGCCCAAAGTTACAGATCCGTATACTTGACTAGATTGATAAGTAAGCGGAGGCTGGGCTGAAGAGAAGATTTTGTTCTGGGACAGTGTTTGGATTTTGTTAGAGGCACAACACTTCCCAGTCTCCACACTTGCCCACTGCTTGTCCTCCAAACACAAACACACACACCCCCCCACACACAGTTAACTTTTCCACAACACGACCAATTCAGAGACAAGGGGAGAACTTTTTCACTGGTGCAAAACCCACTAGGATTAGGGGAGAGTCCTTACAATAAAAAGCATAAACAACAAAAATGACAACAAAAAAGAAAAATAAGTTAGACAACGTAGGATCTCTACTTCTGGCTTAAATTCCTTTTGTGGAGAGCATCCTCTAGAACCCGTGTTTGGGAATGCTGATACCAACTGGTGGACAACTTCTTGCTGTCTCCCTCTTTAACAGCCCTCTCGAGGCATGACTTCTTCAAAACCCTTTAACCTTTCAGAAATATGTATTTTTCAGTAACGTTTGAAAACCATTAAAAAGATCAGATCAATTTTTTGTATTTTACTCTGCTGTAATTCACATATTTCTTTCCTCTCCTCTCTGTCTGCCTCTCTCATTTTTGCTTTTCTGTTATCATTGAAAAATGCGCATGTGCTCTTGCCAATGCTGACGTGCTAATAAAATCAGGGCTTCTGAACGTGGCATTATCCTGATAATCTAAAACACATTAGTGGTAGCAAGTGTTCCTGTTATTAATTTATATTTGGCCTTTGGAGGATGCCAGACTTAACAGTCCGAGCCCTGTAACTGTCCTCATCTGACACTCTGATATTTACTGCTTCCCTATACATCTGTAACAGGTGTGCTTTATTGCAATTACAGAGACACATTCTACTGCCTCTTTGCAACTATGACAGCTATTTCACAACCATAGCCTTAATTTTATAATAAGATTTAAGAGGATAAAGCAGTCACTAAACACAAAAGGCTAATTATTGTACGTTATTTCACCCCAACAGACTTTTCTCTTAAAGAGCAGACAATAAATTAGCTTAACTGCACTGATGATAATGAAACATTATAATTAAGTATAATTCTCCATTAACCTTTTGGAGGTTTTTGTGCCATCGATGGTAAATTTTAAAGAGAGAGAGAGCAGAAAGAGTGGACTTGGCCACATTAATTACATTAATGAAAAAAGAATCTTACTTCTGAAAAAAAAAATGAGGACAGGGGATAAGGGGCAGGGCAGGGGTCAGGAAAGAATGACAGTCTTAGTAGAGTGTATGTCATCGGAACTGTCTCTATCAATCTTGGTAAGCTTATTGGATATCACCTTCATTAAACTGTGAAACACGGGGCACTCTGAGTAGCTATAGTGATAGAGGCCTTTATTAACCAATGTACTGTCCCGTCATTATGTGCAAAAGGGCATAATACGTTTTAGGATGACAGCAAACATTAATGACTCAAAAAATGAAAGCGACCTACGCTACCTGCTGCTCGTAATATTTGAGCCTGGCGGAGGTGATTCCCAGGGCTGCCACCACCAAGCCTGGGCTGCTAGCAGCCTGCTGCCTCCAGCGCAATAGAGAAGCGACTGGCCCGTCTCAGCTGACCGACAACTCAATCCACGGCTGGACAATTCGCCCGAGACCTCACCTCCTTAAGAACAAAATTAAAAAGCCACTGTTCTAAACGGTTCTGACGCTTATTTGAAAATGACTGCAGGAATGCCAATGAGGAAAATAAATCTTCCCTATTTCCATACGATCTAGTTCTTCAATCAACTCCTAGCAGCATCAGGAAGAATACAGGATGGAAAAATGAAACTGCAGCAGCTGAGACCCACAGTACCAGCCAGACAACCGCCCGCAGGATACTCCAGCTACTCGAAGACAATTAGGACTTTGAAGCCACTTAGAACCCTGACTCGTAAGAGCTGCAGGACATATGAATTATCCATAACTCTTCCACCTTACCAAGAAATCACAACAGGATAAGAACAGTTACAATCCGCAAATATGCATCTGCCAAGGCAAGAGAGGACAAACGGAGCCAGCATTTGCAAGCCCAGCGAAGAGTTAAGAATCCAGGGCATGCCTCACTAGAGAGGAAAAATGCATTCGCAGACGGCCTTGGCCAAATTATTTTCACTTTAGATGTGTATCGCAGCACCACATGGACATCTTATTTAATCAAATCACGTGTAGCCCTTGATCCTCCCCTTACCCTACGTGCCCCCAGCTTCCCAGAGGAAGCTCTCCCAGCCCTCTGCCAGATTCATTGTTAGCTGCTCAGATCCTCCCTGCAATTCAATTCGGGTCCATCTCACCAGAGTCCACAGAAAGTTTTGCTTGTTTCCCAAGTTGGCCAAACTTCCCGAGAACATTCCATTGTGTTGAATGCGAACATGCCGCGGTCCTCCGTCCCCCCTGCTAGTCACTCTAGACTCCAGAGATTACGAGGAAACCGGCTCGCTTTTTTCCCCCCTGTATGAATTGTAGCCAGCAGAGACTGTGGAATTGATGTATGGCCATCTATTTTTACACAAGCAGCGAGCAGCTCCACACACAGTCCTGCATAAACTCTATTCTCTCTCCGGCTTCAGGCAGCTCTCCGTGGTACAGAGAGATTTAACCATTGGCTTCCCTGCCGCTGACGCTGATGGAAAACCCTGCACTGTAAGGCATTTTTTTTTTTTTTTTTTTCTTTGCTGGCCAAAGCTTTCAACCACATAGAGGAGTTTTAAAGGAATCCGCTTTGTTGCTTTGTGTTCTGTGGGAAAAGCAATCTAAAATAGCCCAGCAGGATTATTTAGGATTCTGTGAGTTCTCTGATGAAGAGAGAGAGAAGAAAAAAATCCAGACTAGAGTCAAAACTGACTAGATTTGAGCCCATCTATTTTAATATTTTTATCTTCATCTTATTATAAATAGAAATGGCATTTTTCCAACCAGGCCACTAAACACCACTGGAAAGACTTCAGCTTCTGATTCATATCAATATCTTCGGGCATAAATATTGCATATGAGTAGAAACAGAGCCAAAGGCACATGGAAAGAGTTTCTAACTGCAACAGATCCTGATGACAGCAGCTGAGCTTTGATTTGTTCACGGTATCTCAGAGCCACCTTAAAATAGCAAACTTATTGGAGTTAAGATAAGATTGAGATTCCCTTCCCAAAGCTCCTGCCCGGGCTACTTTGCTGCCTCCTCTCCTCGCCCAAGCCCAAGCCCTTCCCCCTCTTACAGGAATAATTGCATTGCGAGGGAAGCTTCCGTCCTGGCTGCAGTGCTGAGCCCAGCCCCACCTCACCTCGATGTCACTCCATACAGAGTCCTGGTTGCACATGTCCCACGCCATCCAGCTCCTGAATGACGCCAGTCAAGCTGTTTCAACTCCAATCCACAGTGACACAGAGCACACACTCATGCAGGCAACCAGCCCCTTACTGAGAGTGAACTGAAGGCACCTGTCTTACTACAGTCCCCAGTCACATGACAAAGCTATTAAAAAGTAGGCTGGGCTGTCACTCACCCAGCCTCCCTTCTCCTGTGCTGCTAGCTGCTCAAACTCGTGACGTCACTCAAAGGCAGCCCTCTGCCTCAGTGAAGTAACGCTTAAAAAAAAAAAAAACGCAAAGAAAGAAAGAAAGGAAACACTTGGACTTTTGGAGCATCATGCTGTGACTAAAGCCAGCTTTGAATGCCACCGACTCTAAATGGAGCCCTGGCCATATAATAACTAAAATCCCCTGCAATCTTTTTTTAATTTATTTTCCTTCCAAAACAAGCAAGTGGCAAAGCTCTCTGTTTCATGACAGAGTAACTACATTCTTAGCTAAAATGTGGACTCCCTCAGGACTCAGATTTGAAGACATCCAAGTGGACTTGGTTTGGGACTAAAGCAAGATCTTATCACATGATGGATTTTTATGAGACATTTTCTAATTGGGGGAAGTGTTTGAAAACAGAGAATGGGGCATGCTTTCTTTCTTTCTTTCTTTCTTTTTTTTTTTTGTAGCTTATTTAATCAACAAAACAGCCTGTATTTGTTAAGGTATAAACAAACTCCTCCACCCAGAAATCTGCTGTCCCTGTGGCAGTAGGGAATATACCAGCTGCCGAGAAGTGTTACTGCAGTTTACTTTGCTCCATATAAGGAGAACAAGCAACAAAATACCACCCTTTCAGGGTCCTTCTAATTATTTCCATTTCTCTCATAGGCTCTCAGAAAACAAGTGTTAGTAAAGACAGTCGCTGCCGCTTTGCCCAGATCAGCTTAGTTTCCCGGCTACCTTTTTTTTTTTTTTTTTTCATACATGTAGCATTTCCTCTGCAACTGCCTTAGGGTGCCTTTTTGAATAAACACTGGATTCCAACCCTAGTACCCTGGGTTGTGCAGTTTGCCTTTGAGAGCAAGAATGTCCATGGAGTAAGGGAAAAATACCGACATGCTATTAGCAGAAATATTCATTTCTTGAGCTTTTTCATTTTTTGAATTTTTCAGCTTCTAGCCTGAGACAATGAGGGCTAATGCAGGTTCAACTGTTTTATGATGACACTACATATTGAATCCATAACAAACTCAAGGTACTAGACAACGCCAGAAAACACTACCCATAACACCACAGAGGTCGGATTTAACCCTTCCAAGTTCCAGAGTGATGTTCACGTGGACGTATACTTGTGAATATACATGTTTTTATAAAATTTTAAACTCCATATATTTAAAAAATCAACTCAGTCTTTTACTTGATAATTACTCATCTGAAAAGAAAAAGTGCCCAGGTATCTAAAAATGATTCTAAAGCACTATTCATTTAATCTCCTATTCTACTAAGTTTAATGTAATGAATTTGCTATTGTCCATTCCTTTATCAGGAAAAAAATGGTGATTTGCTCTAAATGTAAAGTTGCTCAAATATTAAAGTGCAAGAAAAAACAAACCAAAAAACATCAGACTGTTTCTTCTTTCAGATCACATCTATTTTAAGAAATTTGTCTACTCTGAGATCTGCAACAAGTTGCTAGTATATTCCTGAATAATGTGATGAAATTGACAGTTTGTCATTACTGGACATAAAACGATGGCCAAAAGCTTTGACGTTTTAAGTTAGCTGAATACATTTCACTGGCACATTTTCCCTCTTACAAATAGCAGAAAATTACCATAGTTTTAATTTTCCAAATCAAGAAAGAACAGGAAAATACAACCTCGGGAAGGCTTTTATACATGCAATTAGTGGCATTACTCTGCACTCCCCACAAAGAAACACTAATTTTCTTCACAATTATATTGTGATTTAATGTAAAACTACAGTAAATTATTAAAATGCAGGGCAAAGGTCATTGGCTCTGTGCTCAACACAGTCAACTGTGAAATAATATTGGTCACTTGACCAAGAAGAGTTGATGTTTATTCATTATTATCAGGTGATCCCTGTGTCGTGATAGTCTCTGATACTTTCGTGTTCACTGAATGCTAAGCATCCATTATATTTATGTGAATATATATATATATTTTTTAATCCTATCTTTTAGAGATGTTCTTTATACTGGAACATTCTGTATTATTGTTTTTGATATTTAACCTGTTCATATTATGTTATCGGGGTTTTCTTGTTTGCCTTTTTGCCACCTAATTCCACTTTTTCTCAATCAAATCAGCACATCCACTGAAAGCAAAGGTGGTTTTATATATACATACTTTTTTTTTTTCTTACCATCACGAAGAGGGTTAGTTAGGAGTCAAAACATTGAAATGATTTATAAACTCCAGCATACTGCAATTTTTCCCTCCAATTTCTATTATTGTACACATAAAAATTTAAATAGATTCTTGGGGAAAATTAGAGTACCTTCCACTGTTGTTTTTTTGGTCTCAAAATTACCACTCTAATGAGAGGGATACTCTAGAGGTCTTATAACTTGGTTAATTAGCTCTTCAGATTAAAGTTTCTCTTCTGTCCAGTTTTCTTTTCTCAGGAGAACATAAAGTGTTAGTTGCTCACCAACCTTGGTCTTTCCTGGTTTCCCAGGATGTTTCTATACTTGATTCCCCCCCGGCCTTGACTGTTTCTCTTCCTTTCTCCCTGCAGCCCTCTTTTCACCCCTTCATCAACTCTGCCTCCAAGATTTCCAAATGTTTGGTTTCAATCAACAAGGATCTATTGAAACCTTACTGTGTCCACAGCAATGTATTGCAAGGGCTGCTAAGAAGGCATATGTCATGAACACAAGGGAACTTACAATTTGGGGGGATGACAGACCTTAAAAACACAGAATAATCTGATAAGAAAAAAACAATGCTATTTTGCTCAATATCTGATTCCTTTCTTCCTTAAAATACACCCTTTCTAGGTATAAGGTCCTTTCACTAACCATTAAATTCACACCCAAATCAACCCCATTTTGTCTCAACAATAGAAGGAGGTATTTATTAACATCTGTTGAGCGCTCATAATGTTCCATATCTACACAGAGCCTGGATTCCACCACAGTGGAATTTCTCCCCTCAGTAGTTCTGTTATCGTTCCCCAAGACTCCAACATTGGTGGAGGCAAGAGTATCTATCCTTAAAGTCGATAACAAGAGAGAAATTAAACCTTCAAGAGAAGAATTCAATTCTATGAAAAAAATTTGACAAAGTACATGACGTTTGAGTTTCCTTCCCCTCTCCTGCCCCAGATTACAAGGCTTTTGCTGCCCTGCCTATTTCAGACATCTGCCACTTATAAAAAATAAACACCATCAAACCCAAATACCCAAGTAGACAACAGCAGAGACAATTTGTTTTGATCTCATTATTGAACATAGGTGAGAACTCAGAAGTGAAGAGCTACTAGTATAAATATCTTTGCTCATTTGTTTTTCTAAGCTTACAATAAACTACATAAGAATAAATTTAAGGCTAAAAGTTTTCAAGGACGAAAAATGGGGAAGAAAATATACAGCAGAGCTTACAAGGGCTAGACACTGAGATTAGCATTTTAGATACCACACTTCAATCAATTTAGTCCTCAAAACTACCCAATAAAGATGATCTGTGTACCCATTTTATAACTGAGAAAAATAAGACAGAGCCAGGATTTAGATAACAGCTGAAAAGAGCATACAAATCTCTGAAAACCCTTCTAGGAAGAACTAAAGTTTCATAATAAGAATAATATTCATCCCCAAATCAGAAGCACAGCAAAGTCCCCCGAGGCAACTTTATAACCTAGAGACTGTCTACGTAGCTGGAAACCAAAATTCCTGGGAATGCTGCCTGCATAGAAAGGAAAGGGATCTGCCGGGAATGGCTAATATTTTTAAAGTTAATCATTGATAACGGGCATTCAAGTGCTGGCTTTTAATTCCTAGAGGGGCTAACTGATCCTGAAACCCCACATCAGTCTGAGCATGTGCTCTGAGCCCCTGGGACGTGTTTGAAGCTGCTGCTGTGCAGGGCACAGAAGTTGGTTGCAGCACAGGGTATAACAAAGGCCTCTAGCCTATAACCACTCTAAAACGAAGTCTTATTTTACACAAAATCACCATGGTGATGTCACTGTGAACTAAGCATATTTGGGAAACAGAGGAAAATCAGTAGTCGGCTTTAATGCCTCCTAGCATTTGTTTATTTATTTTTTTATCTTCTAATAAACTAAACAACTTCAGCAACCTCTCTCTCATCTCCAGTGAAACCTTCTGCAGACCAGCTCTATGCAACTGAGCCTGTATTTTAACGTGGATCTCAAAATCTGCTCTTGGCATTTTTCACATTAAAATAAAAAATAATGTGCAAATTAATCCAAATTGCAATCAATTGGACTAATCTAAACATAAGGCAAGAAGTATGCTTATCAGGCCCATAGATAAGAGATAATAAAAGGATGGTTAAAATCTGATTTTGTCTGATGCTTAACTCTGTTGTATTTGTGCATTTATAGACATTTTCATTGACCTTAATTATTTCAGGTTAATTCATTTATAATGCAGCAAGTTATTGACTATTTAAATAAGAAATGTTCAATAGGATTATTTAGCATTTTTTTTTTACTGAAACTGAAAATAAAGCACATGTCTTATTAAATTTGTTATTATTTAAAATTTTAAAGTCCTATCGAACCTCAATAACATAATTCACTTGGTAAGAGAGATATTTTATCCCCTAACTGAAGTTACTGAGGGCCAGAGAAACCTCAGGTACACAAATTATTAAATTGGAAAAAAACTGTTAGTCAAACAGTTCCCCCTGTTTGGTACTTTTTCTAGAGCTGGGGCCCTAATGAGCTTAACTTTTTTTGATTGTAGAGAAAAAATTGTATTTTCAACTATTGTTGAAATGGAAGAATTAAATAAGTGAAGTGTTTTTCTTTTCTTTTTCTTTTTTTCAGTTCCACCAGGTAAGATTCAGAAGGGTTTTAGTTATTTTGCTTTTGTTTCTGTTGTGGATTTCTCCAGTGCTTTGGTATTTGAATTTTACTCTAGCAGAGTGAATATATATCCTAAAATTGTGGGGATGTAGAAAGGAAATAAATTCTCATCTTAGGAAGCAATTAGCTTAAGGTCTAGCTAAGTTTTGTGATGCCTTATATAAAATCTGACTTTTTTTGCTAGCCCATGTAAACACGGGATTTTTGAGGAAATATTCTTCATCAAGAAGACCACTTCTAAGACTGACCTCCACATTTAGTAGCTCAATCAGAAACAGATGTCAAATACTACTGGTCAGATTATAAATGAGTACAAATTTTTCTAGAGGACAAGCAGGCACTATGTGTCAAAAATGTTAAAAATGGGCATCCCCATAGATCCAGAAATTCTACTTCTAGAAATTCATCTTAAGGAAATAACAGAGGGATATGTGCAAAGATTTTTAGTGTGAAGATAGTCAATGCTACATAATTTACATTATTGAAAACTTGAAAGCAGTGTAAATGTCCAATAATAATGGCCTAGCAAAATAAATAATGGAACACTATGTATATATAAACTCATATATATTCATACACATATATTCATTATGTATGTATATTCAATGCTATCATTAAAAACTGTTGTGAAATACATTAATGGCATAATGAGAAAATGTTCAAAATATATTAAGGTTTAAAATTATGTTTGAAAAAACTATAACCACAACAAATTTACATATAAATATACACTCAGAAAGACAGAAGAGCTAAGAGGATAAGGAGAAAATATAACAAGGTGTTAATAGTGGCCGATGACATAAGTTCTATTAAATTTGTGTGTGGGGGGGTATATGTACCTTTCTGTAATTTTTTAATTTTCTATGCTAAATATGTATAACTTTTATATGCAGAAGAAGAATAAAAACTATTCATTTTTAAAAGAAACATAGAGATTCAGACTTATAACGGTGCCTTCTTAATATACAGGGAATGTAGCAAATAGAAATAGCCCCTGACATCCAATATAAGCCTCAATATTCATCACATATTTAAAAGAAAGCCATTTCTGTCTATCAAATCGAGTCTAACAGCCACTCCACTCAGGATGCAAAGCTGAGAGAAGTTACTACCTGGCACCCTGAGAAACCTCTGAGCCCCGAATTATAGGGATAGGAAAGCTATCCACTATTAACTTGCCTCAGAGATGGGCCCAGACCACTGACACCCAGATGCCACAGCCATCTTCACTTTGTTTCTCAAGTTGAAATTTCATCAATTAAGTGAAACAAACATTCCATTCTAAAATGCGATTATCCTTGGTAGGGTTAAGGGGATCTCAGTTATTTATACAAAAGCATCTATTTGTTAATCATATTTTTTATTCCCTTCTAGCATCTAATGGAGCTCAGAAGCACATACCAAGAAAAAAAAATAGTAAATGCTTTCAGAATGTTATGACTAAAGTATTAAGAAAATTTCTCAAGAAGGGATTGTTACTGACTAGGGAATAGGAAGGGGCAGTTCTAGAAGGAAGAAGGGAAGAGGTGTTGGAGATGTGGCTTCTACTGGAGACCACGGAAATTGACTGGATGGGGAAAATGCAGTCCACGTTTCAAACCAATGACTTGCAAGTGAACTTCTGGACCACAATCTGTTCCAAAATGGGGAGCCACCTGTGTAAATGCTGTCATGTTGCAGCCCTGTTCTTGGGCAAGAAGCTCATTCTGGGTTCTCCAAATGTCACATGAGACCTTGACCCATCTCCTTTCCCCTGGAAGGCTGACTATCTCCACAGGAATGGAAGCTGTATTATGAGCCTCTTCGACTTAGCATCCTTGCAGTTTCATGGGTCTTTCCTGCAAATCACTCTTCCTACACTTGGGTGATCATTATTTTGACCATTAAGAATTCTCATGAGAAGATGGTTGACGGGGCTGGAACCAAGGCCAAGTCCATGAGATATCAAGTGATTACATGAGGCTCAAGTCTTCGTGATAAGTAGAGCGACTTTGTGGATCTTGATTTAGCCCAAAAGAGAAGGACAAGGATGGTAGGAAGGACATGGGTCCTGCAGTTCAACTTTGGGCGGTTCACTTAATGTTCCGAGCCTCAGGTTCCTTATCTGTCAACAGAGATGGCCGGATTCAATTATATCTAAGATCCCTGTCATCTCTCAAACGCAATGCTGTATCTGCCTTGATAGACACAGGCAACCTGGGAAGACTTCTCTGCACAGGGTGAATCCAAATGTTTCATTGTACAAAGGCACTAGAAATCAGGGAGGGTGTGCAGGAAAGGTATCCGGTGCTCAACTTTGCTGAAAAACCACAGCTTCATCACTTTCATAGCAATATGGATATTTAACTTCCTAAGCATTCCAGAAAAAGAATAGATGAGAACTGGTGAAACATAATACTTTCATGAATATTGACTGTAAGAAGACCAGCTCCTACAGACCAGGATTTCTGACAAAGCCCAGGTCATTGTCCCAGAGGAACAGCAAGCTTTCATCTTGTTTATCATTAATTCTATTAAATGGTACAAGTCACGTAGAAGATCAAGTCCCTGCTTGCATAGTAAGGATGAAAAACACACAGCTGATATGATAGTGACTATTCACTTCTGCCTGCATATAGATGCAATTTCACATACTAACATGTGATTTGGTTTTACAACAGGTAAGAAATGATGTTACCCAGAGAGAGAAGATAGAAAAGAGGATGGATCCGAAATTCAGGGTTTTGTAAATAGGAATAAGGTCTAGGGAAATACGAGCTTAGAGTAACACTTTTGCCTCCTAATACCAGAGCACTCCCCCCGTTAAATAAACAGCTCATGGTATTGAGTAAAAGAAGACCTTACCCTATTTTTTTTTTGTAATTTGAGAAGGATCATCTGAGATATTACTGTAGGGTGTGGAGGCAGAAAAGAAGGACAAATGCCTGCCTAACACAGGTTATCCTGGCATTATTAGCAAATATGTTAAACCAATGCTGTATCACAAGATATATAGTTGATGCATCACTGGGAGTTATCGAGTTTTCCCGTTTAGCTGTGTTCTTTGTACATGTGACCCTATTTATCAGGAGGAAGATCTGTGCTTCAGAGCCAAATAATATGACCAACTTAGAGACCTTCCTTTAGCGCTGAATGAATAGCCCAGCTGCACCCACGCTAGATTCCCTAATAGGACATTTGGAGAGGGAACCCTGGTAACAATGGAGTAAGCAAAGTAAGACCAGATGAATGATAAACCTCAGTAAGGACAAAGCCTTGACAGACCACCAGCTCAAACAGTGCTGGACACTCCAGCAGTATACTCTAGCAGGACAGATTTAACTTCCTGTTTTCTTGCACCCAGAAAAAAGAAACAACAAGAAAACTAACATAAGAAAGCTTGATTTCTGGGCCTGTGAAACAGTCTCCAAAAGGCAATTCACAGGTTTCCCTTTTCAACAGTCCAAAAGCTTGATTATTCTTTAAAGAGCCCGGGTTGTACTTTGCCCCAAGCAGATGATCAGAAACGATTCTTTTCCTACCTCTTTTCAAAACAAAAATCTCTGACAACTCCTGAGGTGTAACTTCCTACCATCCATCTTAGTACATCCATTTCCATGTAGGGTACCTAAAAATAGGCCACACCTAACCTTTTGCACAGCCATACAAAGCTACTTAGTGGGAACTCCGACTATTCAATCTCCTGTGGGTATTTTCAGACTGTGCCCTCTTTGTCTTCCCTATTGTATTACCTATGTTGAATATTGCGTAAAAACACAGAACAAGAGAGGTTTGCTGGGAGGTACCTTACCCTGCAACCGTTAAGGCTCCATATTTGAGCTTTGTGATTTTGTTTTAGACTGAATCAAATGAAACTGTGGTTAATAATGTTCTTAAAAAAGCAATTTAAATAATAATTAATGTTCAGTAAACTTATTAATTCCACTGACAATATTATGGTTGTTGAGGTTCTTAACACTTCAAAAGTATAGCCAAGTACATCAAATGAGAATGAATAAACTTCTAGTACACATCAAAATGTACCCAATTTCCACAAACATAATGTGAAGCAAGAGAAGCCAGACACACCAAAAAAGTACATACCTACTTATGCTAGTCATTATACAAATAAGTACAGAAACAGATATACCTAATTTATGCAGCCAGAAGTCAGGATAGAGGTTGCCTTTGGTGGTGGTTGGAGGCTGGAAGGGGGTCCAGAAAGCTAGTTATGGTTTATTTCTTGTTGGCAGTGCTAGTTCCATGGGTCTGTTCAGTTAGTAAAAGTTCACGGAACTGAACCCTTATGATATATGCACTTTTTGGTATTCATATTATATGTCAATAAAAAGTCTAAAAAGCATAGAGAAGAAAGAGAAAGAAGTCTTTCTATACTCCCAAGTTTTAAAGTTTGCTACCTTTCTGTTAAAAAAAAATATTCTGAATGTTCAATTTATCTCAAATATCCAGTAAATCACATAGACAACCAGAGCAGAGTAGGAATCAAGGGACCCGATGTGTAGGTTTGTTTGTTGACCTCGGACAAAGCCATTTCACCTTTCTAGATCTATCTTCTATCAAAAGATGGGATAGGATTAGGTATCTCTGAATGTATTTCCTAAATGAATGAAGTGAAGGAAACTTCCAACTCTATACCTTTAGTATTTTGCCCTTGGTTTAAAATTTGTTATTGAAGGGGGTCATTGACTTGGTGTGAAAACAATGGTCCCCTTCTGTGAGAATATAACCTTTGGGATCAGTCAGCACAGATGTGCCACTGGGTATCTACCTGTGTGAGCCCAAGCAAGTTACCTAAACTATCAGACCTCTCATTGTTAGCTGTGAAAATGGCAACATAAATACCTACTTTACACGATTGGTGTTAGGGTTAAATGAGATGTATACAAGCCCAGTGCTTAGCATATAATAAGTACACAGTAATGATGCCTGTCATTCACATACCAATACTTAAAACTCATTGAACATCAAACACCAGTAGAATAAATACATAGGTTTGCTTTTTGCCTGGCTTCCCCATCTAAAAAAAGTCCTAAAAGCAAAGCAGAGCAGACTTTCTTTTGAAGTCTTACATTAAGCCAACTCTCTACGAGTGTACACACAGAATCATCACCTAAGCTGTGGGGATGCCTAGTGCCTGTACCTGAGGAAGGGAAAACCAGCCTCAGACCAGCCCTGACCTGGCTCTACCTCTAAAGAGACCAGAAGGAGCAAGTGCAGAGAACAGTTTTTGTTTCCATGTTGCTGTCCACAAAAGTGATCTGAGCCAAAAGTCTTTCAAGAGTTTCTCTGTTAAGAACCAAGACATCCATATGGTGCTTGAAAACTGACAAGATACCATGAGTTTGCAAATTCGAGAAGATCCGCCAAGTAGCAAATCGTGTTTTTAAATGATGGTATCTATAGGGTAAAAGTGGAAAACAAAGCCGCAGGAGCAAAACAATTCAATATAAAGTCAATTTTGCCACCAGTGGCCCATTAACTAAATTGTCTTAGCATTCACACTTTTCTCGAATTTGTGATCAATTATACAATTACTTTTTAAATTGATAAAGTGACATAAAGGGTATGTTATATTTTGTTTTAGATAGTTGAGGTATTTTTTTTATTTCAAGTAATTTTTCTGTGTAAGGATATCCATATACATTAAAAAACTGTTGGCATATACATTTTAAAAGTTGGCATATACATTAAAGTATATACATTGGCATATACGTTAAAAAAACTGTGTTGTCCAATGCAGCAGCCACTACCCACCTACGGCTACTGAGCATTTGAAATGTGTCTAGTCAAACTTGAGATGTGCTGTCAATGCAACATATACAGAGGATTTCAAAGTCTGTGCTGTCAATGCAAAATATACAGAGGATTTCAAAGTCTTAAGTGTGAAAAATTGAATGGAAGATATTAATAATTTATACTGATGACATGTTGATATACTATTTTGGACATATTGGGAAAAATAAAAGACTTTATTAAAATTAAACTTACCTTTTCTAAATGTGGCTACTAGAAAATTCCAAATTATATATGTGATGTACATAATGTTC
This sequence comes from Physeter macrocephalus, assembly GCF_002837175.3. Classification (NCBI taxonomy): domain Eukaryota; kingdom Metazoa; phylum Chordata; class Mammalia; order Artiodactyla; family Physeteridae; genus Physeter; species Physeter macrocephalus. Next base: position 93,743,448 of record NC_041220.1, on the reverse strand, counting down.
CTATTTGACAGTGGTGGCCTGAAGTTTTGCACTCACTCTCAAGTAAGTGATATCATAGATGTAAATAAAATGAATGAATACAGAATCAAGGAATTTCAGAAGAAAAGGGGTATTAGAGCAGGGCCCCAGCAGTACACAACTCTAGGGGCATCACTCCCATCCCTGTCAGTGAACAGTGATCCGGGGACCTTTACCGTATTCTCGCACAGCCCTGTATTAAAATGTTGTAGAATCCACCTCCTTACATAATCAGGAAGTCCTTCTAGAATATCCCTGAGGCAACCCCATATTATCTTTTCAACACCTTCCCCACCTTTTCAAAACATACACATACTAACGCGATGGAAATTTGTAAAGTGAGGTCTAACCGGTACTCCAGATTGGGGGCGGGCGGTGTGGATAGAAAATAGAGCTGATCATGTTATAGAACTCGAACAGGCTGCAGGAGAAGGCCAGGGCAGCACAAAGTATGCAAGGTCTGAGGGATGCGTATGCAAGGTTCTCAAGAAGACTGTTCTCTTCCGGGGGACTAGAGGCATTTTTCAGAGGGTAACATTCACTTGAATTACAAATGCATCGGCCTCTCTTCCAAGGGAGAAAAGCCCGTTGTTGCATCTATAATGTAGCTTTAGTTTCTGGTGCCAAAAATGATTCAGTAAACACAGTTATGGTATGGTATACTATTCTTATTCAGCACTCAAATTAATCTCAAGACAGTGCTGGCATGAATTCAATTTGATGCCTGTACTTAGGATTTCACATAGGTGCCTTCATCCAATTCTTCTTTGCAACTAATAAAATCTTAATTCATGGTAATATATTTATTTCTAGTTCAGTTCATATTAAGGAGTGCAGTACTTTACAGAAAACTAATTAATATCAATCATATATTATAACATTTTTAATGGTTCAGAGGAAAATCTTACACTAGGGGAACGATTAGATGAACCGGGGGTCTTAGCCCATCCTATTACTCTATTCTAGAATTTGAGAAAAAGGTACCAAGAATCACCTAAAATATTAATTTAATTGAAGGTGTGCATCATGGGAAGTCTGAGAATTAAGAAACCTCGTTCTTATCCCTAATAGGACATTGATTTGATGTGGCCCAAGAATGTAATTTACACTCTCAGAAACTCTGTTTTCCACCCATTTTGTGTAACAACCATATAATTTGCAAGTTGGTAAAGACAGTCAAATTCAGATGCGTGACACTGTTAAAATAATGAACTTCACTAATAGCATGCCTTCCGCAATTGTTGGTAACAATTCTATTTTTATGTAATGTTTGAGTAATGTTAATAGCATCATATTTTCTGCGATTGGACATATAGTCAGCAGGACAGTACAAGCGTGAGTCCTTGACTACGACAGAAATGGTGCCCCCTGGAGTTGTGCAATACAGTGGCCCTCCATTGCCTTAACGAACTATGTTTAAAAGGCCTAATTCTCCCCTAGGTACAAAGGACTGGAGCAGTGGTTATACGACTCTTGAACATCTTAAAAAATAATAATAATAATTCAATAGATCTAGCCTTGAAATTGTATGGTCATACTATCCAGACTTTCCAAATCAGGCATTAGGCATTCATTCATTCTATAACAATTTCCCCCACACTGACATGCTATAAGCAAAAAATAAAGTTAAATAAATAAATAAAAATTAAAAAGATAGGCACATCCTATTCTTTTTTTTTTTGCCTCTAACAATCTACACATAAAACCTCCAAATCTGAGATAGACAGATAAATATAGATAGATAGATATCTATATATGTATTTTTAAAATCCTGATAAGTAGAAAGAAAACAAAAGCCAAGACACCAGAAGGAGTCTGGGGGCAGAGATCATGCCTCTCGATACTCACTTTCAGAACCGAGTCCATAAATGATAACCCCCAAGATGCGTGTCATTCATTTTACTGCAGTGTAAATACTTGCATGGCAAGTTGAGGGAACACTCACGACGGGGGCTCACACACGCTACTTTTTAATTCACAAGGGCATGGTGACGTGGGAGGGCACCTCGGAGTCATTGCTCAATGAACTCCACAATAGGGCACAAATCTGAAACCCAATCTTAGCCTGATATGGACGTAAGAGCAAATATATACAGTATCATGTGCTTTCCAACAGCCCTGTGTCTCGAGGGAGCTCTCTGACATCAGCAGTTGAGACAGGTGGTTCCCTTTCCAACTGTGGAAAATAAAACCCCATTGCAGAGGCACTAAGTAAATATAGCTGTACTGTAATTTTTCTTTGGTGCACTCTCCCTGTGATTTCTGTCCTGTGATGAAACTTTATCGAAGGAACCCATCCAGGGCATCCTTCCATGCTAAACACTGATTAAACATTGGCAAACGGGCTGAAATTGGCATTCAAGACACTGGTAGAGGATTCTGTTTTGCTGCTCTGGTTGGAGAGTTCTCCTCCTCTCGTTGTCAAGTGGCTGCCTAAACCTCTGCTGGAATATGTCCCTGTTACTAATACAGCCCAACAAAATGACAGACAAGAGTCAGACCATCTGAAAATCACATGTACAGAGCAGGTTAATACCAATCACATCCAGTTCAAGTCTGAGAACTCAAATCAGCTGAGATGTACTAAGCCCTTTGTGACCACAACTATTTGCTTTTGCATTTAAGAATTATTAGCAGGAGGGCACCCTGTAACTTGTGTATAAAATTACTTAATTCAATTTCTGTTTCCCTTTCTGAACATAGATACTTTTACACTCTGACAGCCGCTGGCTCTTGAAGCATTCTCCTTTTTGTTGTATCTCCTTAGAAACACAAATCTTGTTCCCTGGCAGCGGCGGCTCTAAGTGCTGTACCACATGCCCAAACTAGTTCTCCCTCGCAGCTTTAATTCACAGTAAGTGGCATGAAAGGAGGTCAACCCTTCTCGAAAAACACTCAGAGTCCTTTTCGACTTCAGAATCTATTTTGGAAAGCCACACTCCCTGGTACGTAAAGAGCAGCTTCCCATTTTGAAATTCTGGCTGTAACTACTGACAACTTGACGGAATGGCCTCAAAGGGGCAAAAGCAGGGTGACAATCATAGTTTCAGCTCTTGATCAAGATTCTCTCAGGAAACTCCATGAGATAAGAAAGCCAGTAAACTGCCATCCCGTCTTTGCCCCCAAATAACCCTTTTATTTGAAAACTACTTACGGCGTGCATACGTGTCTTAGCTTTGCTTTCCTGAGGTGTTTATTGAATGCTTAACTCAATAATGCCATCTTAATCCCAAAAGTTTCCATGGTAACCTACCACTGTAATAAACAAGTCTGAAGGATGGGAAATGAAGCACGGGGCTCCTTTCTCCCCCTCTCCTTCTTCAGCTTTCAAAGAACAGAGTCTTTTCTACTTCTAGAGAACGTTCTACTTCTAACATTCATAGTTCATACCTCTTTGAGCTAGAGTCAAAATAGTAGCAATAAAAAAAAAAAATGATGGCCAACATTTGGTGAATATTTGCAATTATGCCAAGCACTATGCTGAGGAGCTTTGTGGATTATCTCACTTAGTTCTTTTGCACTAACAGGAGAAGCAAGTACTATTATTATGTCAGTTCTAGGAATTGAATCTTAAAGTTTAAGTAACTTTTCTAAAGACAAAACGCTGGTATGTAGGAGACCTGGGACCTGAAGTCAGTCTTGTCTGACTCCAGACATTCTGCAGACTGTGCAGATAAATGGCATTTTTGCTTGTGCCCCAAAGTCACGTAACTTAGACATGTAGGAACCTCTCCACGAATCAGGAGGGAACCATAGCTTCCCATTCAGAATGAAAGTACAAACACCACACACACCTAGCTAAAACTGCCAGGGAAATTAAGAAAAGGCAGAACTCAAACAGGATCACAGCCAGCACATGGCACCCTGCTCTGGTCAAAAGTCGGCACACCACAGGTCTCTTTGAATGTGATTTGGCAAATCATTTAAAAGAATGTCCCTTTCTCTGTGGCTCAATCTCTAAAGTTAACTTGAGATGTCTGATTCGGATCACTGACAGCAGCCCCAGAGAAAAAGGAGCCCTTATTATAATGCCACTCTTCTCCCTAAATGAAATTGAGACTCCTTTTGAAGATGGCAATTGTAAACGAAAGTCAGATTAGAACACATCTTAAGACCACATGGCAGAGCATATTACAAAAATGTTTTCCATGCCACATATCTGTTCCTATACAAATCTATCCCATGAAGTACAAGCAATATGCTTATCTCACTCTAGAACAGAACTCAGTAAATACACCTTAAGCTTGACTCTTAATACCAATAATTGAATAAACTTACAATTTTATAGCCTTTGCTTGGAAGTGCAGCCAAATACAGAAAGGTAGCATGAGTCAGGGCCATTCAAAACGCATCATGGTACTAGTCTTCAGAAAGGGGAGCTAAAAAATATGGTTTTCTAATCTCCTCTGATTTATGAAAAATAAATAAAACAAACGCCATTGAATGCATTTACCCCCAAAAGATGTAAGCTTGCAGAACTTTGTAGCTCTGGTCTTAAAACAATTATAACTAAGATCCAAAGTACCTGGGTCACCTGGTGGAATAGAGGGCCATCATTCAGTGGGGCAGGTTCCAAAGTAAATAGCCCAGAATTCAAAGCCAGAATGAGACTGTGTCCTCTGATACGCTCACACCTCTTGGAGCCTAGAAGAACAGAGGCAAACAGGGATGGCCTATGGCCACTTGGGGAGGTAGGCATGTGTTATTAATTCTGACACCCCCATGGCCACCGTCACCACCACGCCTAAAAAAAAATCAAAACTACACTAATTATAACTGAGTAGGAATGAAAGTTGCATGTTTTGGTTTTGTAATATTTTGAGGTCTGGTCTGAATGCAATGATTTAAAAAGGAGAAACTCACTTTCTAAAAGAGCATTAAGCCAAGTTCACATTCATGATCCCTTTCTAGTCATGCAAGTTATGCTGCTAAGAACAAACACTTTGAAGCAAAATCTAATTCCAATGGACACAGAATACATTGGCTGTGAAGGCTGTGCCCTCAGCAAGGAGCACCAGACACAAACATGAGTACGAAGCCACTTCAGAACATTTCATCTCAATCCCAAGAGCCGAACTACTTAATTTCTCTGTGCCTTCATTTTCCCATCTAGGAAATGGCCATAATGCCTACTACCCAGGCTTATCACAGGGATTCAACAGGAAAAGCTGAAGGGGTGTAAGTAAGGGGCGTACAAAATGAATGCCTCACCTACAGGGGGAGCTACACAAATGCCCACTTCCCTCACTTTTCGAATTTCTCAGATCCAACTATTTCTCTGTCCTCTCACTCCTTCTTCTCCCTCCTTTCCTAAAGCATTTTAAAGTAAATTACATGCAATAAAGTTTTTGTACCTTTTAGTCCATGGAGTAGAGATTGAGATTTATGAATACACAAAGGTGTATAAGGACCAGGATGCATGCTTCCTTCTCTGGGGTGCCTTGCCCAATTACTGAAGGGAGAGAAGAAATGACAACTCCGCTTGGAGGATAAAGTAAGTCCCAACTCAATGTATAAAAGAGAGGCATTTTTAAAGATCAAAGATTCGTGTGAAAGAAAAATCTTGCAAACTTTTAAATGGAAAAAAATTGTGATATTTGGATTTATTGCTGATGCTTTAGTCATTGTCAGTTTGGGTAAATGTATGAGGAAAGAGACAGTACAAATTGCTACCAAATGTCACTTGCCTGAAAAGAATGAGTGACAGACAATGTCTACATTTTCCAACTCCAAGCATCTCTTTTGTTATTTATAGGCAAAATTATTAAGGACTAAATATGAAAAATCAAAATTTTGAAAATGCAGAAATAGGTGAAGTGTGAAAAATAAAAACAAGCAAACAAAACAAACAAACAAAAACAAGGAAAACTTGAAAGTTGGATTACTCATATGCACCAAAGCTCTCTCTGAATATCTGCATCATAAAGCTACTGTAGAAATGCCCAGAGGTTAAAATAAGTAAAATAAATTAAACTGGTGATACAGGAGAGAAGAAATGTATTCTCAGAATCTATATATTGTTTTTCTAAATATTATCAGTAACCATCACCACCTGAAAGGGGAAGAGGAAAGTGGAAAGAAAACACCTCACTGCTTGGAAAATTATCCACAAAGAATTCGTCTCTGTGATTCATGCCCACAGTCGTTATTTATAGTCTCAGTAACTTGAGACTTGTCAAAGGGTGTGAGATGGACTTCCTTCTCCTCCACAGGAACTCTGCCTACTAAATACTAACTGTTCACAATCTTCCCACCTTGTAAAGGTAGATAAAGTCGATCCTAAAGGTTACAGTTAAAACTGAAAGTCCTTGCTCAAAGACTTGGGGTCAAAGGACAACGTCAGTGTCATGATGCCGGGGTAAAAAGGAAGACACACATCACCAATCTCTCTACACCTAGCCACCTGTCTGGGAAAATACATATCTGCAAACAGGTAGAATGCAAGATTAAAGGGGAAACAGCCAGCTGTTACAAATCAACAAATCAGTAAGTATCCACTACTATCCAAAAGATGGTCCAGCAACATGTCAGGTACTTAACTTGTATAAGACTGTATAACTCTCTGCCCTGAAACTGCTTATAGTCCAAGAGTGAGTGGAAGGTCAGGCTCACAATCAATTAATACACTCACATGTGAACAGAACAATAGCAAGTGTGTTGAGGGAGAAGAGACGGGGATCCGTTAGGGGCTTGAAAATAGATCTATTTCACCTTATAAACAGCCAGGCCCTGTGAAGACTTTAGAGGCTCCTGCCCCACATGTAATTCAAAATAAAAAGTAGACTCGTTACTAAATTACATATGGATAGAGAAGCCCAATAGGGTACTAACCTTTGTCACAATAGCTGTTTCCAATGATCACTTTTTTAACCATTTTTTTAAATTGAAGTATAGTTAATTTACAATGTTGTGTTAGTTTCAGGTGTACAGCAAAGTGATTTCAGATTCTTTTCCATTATAGGTTATTACAAGATATCAAATATAGTTCCCTGTGCTGTACAGTAGGTCTTTGTTGTTTGTCTATTTTATATACAGTAGTGTGTATCTGTTAATCCCAAACTCCTAATTTATCTCCCCCCTTCCACCTCCAAACTCCACTATCCGCTTTGGTAACCATAAGTTTGTTTTCTGTGTCTGTGAGTCTATTTCTATTTTGTAAATAAGTTCATTTATATCATTTCTTTAGATTCCGCGTATAAGTGATATCATACAATATTTGCCTTTCTCTGTCTGACTTATTTCACTTAATATGATCATCTCCAGGCCCATCCACGTTGCTGCAAATGGCACTATTTCATTCCTTTAAACAAATGTAATAATCTTTCAAAGGAAAAACGTTGGTGCCCTTGCATGTGTGCCCTGCTTTGCTGAGTGCCCTACTCACTAGTTTAGCGTAGTATTGGGTAATCCTGTGTGCTTGCCAACATGCAAATAAAGGAAAACAGAGATGTGGTTTGCCAGGACCTTGCCCGTCCATTCATGGGCCCTCCAATAAAAGTTCTGGGATCCCGAATAAATGATTGCAAGAGGCATACGTGGCCGGAAAAGAGCACGTGGGTTCCTCTAGCTCTGGGATGGGGGGTACCTGCTGAGACCCCAGAAAGGTGAAAGGCAGAAGGGAGGAAGGATAATGGAGAGATTTAAAAGAAGGCTGACCTGAAGACAGAACCAGGCTCTGATAACTTCCTGACTCTTTGAAATGAGTCAAGATATTGATACTTAATCTTCCTGGGTCTCTATAAAATAAGGATGACACCACTGCCCTCATGGAGAATGTCAGGATCAGATACTTAGATTGGCATCTGTAGATATTTGGTTAAATTTTAGTTTTCCCCAATATTATGGGGACTAGAAAATAAAAAGTCCTGGTGACAAATGATAAATCATACAAAGTCCAGTGTTAACTGCTAAGGGAAATACAAAGAAATATGAAAGGCAGTGAGAGCCAAGATCTGGGTCTCAAGCAGGTGGTAGGATGCAGCTGCTTATGTGATATTACTGGAAATCAGTCTTTAACCCACAGAATTCTAAGAAGTAACTAGACCAGAGATAGAAAATCAAAAGTAGTTTAAAACGGAAATAAGTGGTTTTCTTAAAACAATACAATTGAATTATAATGCCCATCATGTACCCACTACCATTCTAAGTGCTTTATACATACTATCTTATGAAATAGGAATTATTCTTATCCTTTTTTTTCAGATGGAGGAAGAGACACAAAAAGTTAAGTAACTTACCCCAGACTATACATCTAATAAATGGTAAGGTTGGAACTTGAACCTGGGCAGCCTGTTAACCTCTACACTAAACTGCCTTCCCTCTGCTGCCTGACAAAGTTTTAAATCTTTGCTAACTGAAGCTGTGTGATGTGCTACAGCTACATAGTTGAATTGGATCTGGCTGCTGGCCTCACAGAGCCCACAGTTTAATAGGGATGATGGAATCTCTGAGTCTGGAGCAGCTGTACAAGAGGAATCTGTTGGACAAAGAACAGGGCAACCCAGGCTGCCTGGAAGAGAGTGGGGAAGGAGAAGCAGGCATTATCAGGAGCCTTTCTCCCATCTTCCCTTCTGTGGAATCATTCTATGTGTGCCTAGCGCAGTGTGGGGCGCACCCGGTGGAAATCATTGCCTTTGTCCTCTTCTGATTATCAAGATAATATCTTCTACTGATCTTACTCACAATTATGATTTAAATACAATCTATCCTCTCACAAGGAGTTTATGATCTTGTGGGGATAGAGATGTGAACTTAAATAATTCTAACATGGGTTCGCATGGTTTGCGGTGAAATCTTGAGATGACAGACATGATATACAATTAGAGTTCTGATATAAATAGTGACACCAACAAGTTCTGATAGTTACCTGATGATCTTCCTAACGGGCCATCAGTCTGACAAAATCTGCTGTTAACTGTTGATAAACTGGGATAAATGACCATGCTTTTAACCAAGAAACACATGTTAAACTATAATTAATCAATGATTTTCCAATTGGACAAAAGATTGACAATGTCCACTGTGGACTAGAGAGATTATGATACATGAATACAAATTATTTCATCAAGAAATATGTACTAAAATGCGTATCAATGGATTCTGGAAAGCATCTATTTTTAAAGATATGCAATCTTAGGGGCTGTTCAGGAACTGCCTGTCCCCAAATGTACACAATCACAAACTGCATAATCACCAAATGGAAAGACTAAACCACAAAGAGGTCATCAGGATTCATTTGAAAAGATACCCAGTATGCAGAACTACTTTTTAAAGTAGAAAAATGTCTTAGAAAAGGTTTAAACAAAGAGAGGGAGAGAGAATTCCAGGTGAGGAGATGGCATTTTCAAAAGCGGGTTCTTGGTTGCTAGGCCAGGCTGAGAGGCAACATGGTACAGACAGAGCCTCACACCCTTGACTCTGACACTGACCTTGGCTCAGAGCCACATGGCCTGAGGAAAGGTTTGAAGGCTCTCTGTGCCTTCTGTAAAACAGGGCTCACTGTGCCTAGGCTCTTTAGGAGGATTCTATAAGGATCATACAAGATAATAATCTGATTGTCTATGTGTCAACTCGGCTGGACTATGGTGCCTAGTTGTTCAAACACTAACCTAGGTGTCGCTGTGAAGTTCTTTTGTAGATGTAACTAATATCTACAATCAGTTGACTTTAAATAAAGCAGATGACCCTCCATAATGTGGGTGGGACTCATCCAATCAATTGAAAGCTATAAGACCAAAAACTGAGGTTGCCCTAAGAAGAAGGAATTCTGCCTCAAGGCTGTAACCTAAAAAATCCTGCCTGAGTTTCCAGCCTGCTAGCCTGCCCAACAGATCTGTAGATTTTAGGCTTGCCAACCTTCCCAATCGTGTGTGCCAATTTCTTCAAATTCCTTTCTCTTTCCGTCCCCCTCCCCTTCCAATTTAATCAAGAAACACATGTTAAACTATAATTAGTCAATGACTAATGGTCAATGACTTCCCTTTCCCCCCACCCCCTATCTCTGTCTCTATCTCTCTCAACCTCTCTCTCCCCTCTGCCATGTAATAAACGAGCATATAGAATGTAGGCCCTTCAACAGTAGTAGACCAACTGGTGAAATGTCTAAAAGCTCAGGAATATAATTTTTAGTGTAATTTCAAAAGTAAATTAGGACTCTCAGAAGAGAGGAAATGCAAATAAAATGAAGCACAGAGATATTTAGAACACACTCTCCATGAAGACAAAGACATTGCCTTGTTCACAATACGTCCATAGGTCTAAAATAGTAACTAAACAACTTATAAAACATGTGTTGAAAAGGAATAAATGCTAGAATTCTATAGCTATGTACAGCAAGGTAGGATATTTTTTCCTATTGGTATCCACCCAAACTATTTTTCTTCTGAGCTAACAGAACACCATGGAGGAGGTATGTATTCAAGCATCCATCCTCACATGCATCCGTTCATAAAGCATGCACTGAGAACCTGCCACATTCTACAGGCTGTGCTGGCCTTCAGACTGTGAGATAAAGAAGATGTCTTCCCTTTGGAGCACCACAGGCTGGTAAGTGAGCCTATGAATAAACAAGTATAATATATTAGTAGAATATATTGGAGTTAAGCAATGCAGGAGGTGCTGGGCAAGCTGACAGAATGGATACCAAACCTCTTCTGGAATTCATTCATTCATGTGTTCTTTCCTAAATGAATCTTTATTAAGGTGAACTCTGTGCCGTACATTCTGCTATGCCCTGGGAATACCCAGATAGCATAATAAATAATACTAATAATGGGTAAATTATATTGAGCACTTACTGTATTTCAGGCATGTTCTAAGCCTTTTTACTTTATTTACAGATTCTCCTTATACCAGTAGGGAATCAGGTATGTGTTTTCCATATCTTTCCTATAAGACAATCATACGGGCATAAATTCTCATATTTACTCTTCAAAGAGCTGTTGATCACTGACCATCTAGAAGGCACTCTGTTAAGACCAATTTATGTGATTAACACCTAATCTCTGCCTTAAATTTAGTGGAAGAGACTGACATATCCACAAACGACTACAATATCAGGCTAGGTGACACCCACAGCCTTGCAAAGTCCTTGTCATAAGCATAAAGATGCCACCTCCAAAACTTCACAAAAACTTGGGAATATGATTATGAACACAACCAACAGAAATGTGTTGAGAGTGGGGGTTTTCTGCTTTTTTTAAATTGAAGTATAGTTGGCTTACAATGTTGTGTTATTTTCAAGGTATACAGCAAAGTGATTCAATTATACATCTATCTATTTTTTGTCATATTCTTTTTCATTATAGGTTATTACAAGATATTGAATATAGTTCCCTGTGCTATACAGTAGGTCCTTGCTGTTTATCTACTTTATTTAAAGTACTGTGTATCGGTTAATCCCAAACACCTTGTTGTTTTAGCCTATCCTTAAGCCAGAAAAATAACCAAAGAGAAATATTGTTAACATGCATGACAGACAGATCTTCAAAATTATATTTAAAAACAAAACTCTCTCTTTTTTGTGACTAAGGACTAGTTACCACGTTAACTGCAGGTCTACATGGCCTGAACCAAACATAGACGCCTGGGATGTCAGTCAACACCAGTGTTTTCAGTCACCTTCCAGGCACTAACGTTAACATAAAGTCTTGTTTCTCAAGATCGCAAAGTTAAAGGTGTGAGCACAACAACAGAAGACGTTGACATAAATATCTTGCATTATTGATAAACAGCTTGAATTTTTCATCAATTAACACCAACTATAGATTGCAACAGCTTCTAAATGAAGCCTTGTAAATAACTGTAGTTTTAATTACTCTAGGAAACTACAATATCCATCAGCATCCACAACTCCTGCCAAGTATCGCCGTGGTCCTAGGAAGTTTCACAGTCACTTAAAAAGGTTATAGTAATGAAAGAGGAAAGATTTTTGTAACTCAAAAGAAAAAGACCAGTTCTAGCCAAGAAACACAAGTCTAAATCTTCTTGGAAAGAGAGAGACAGAGATAGAGACAGAGTCAGAGAGAGAGAGAGAGAGAGAGAGAGAGAGAGAGAGAGAGGGAGGGAGGGAGAGAGAGAGGGAGAGAGGGAGAGAGGGTCATGGGCATTGGAGAGAAAGCAATAAAAGCAATAAACGAAGAGTCCCCAATCAAGTTAGAGATGAGATTATTCAACAGTCAATATGAGAAAAAAGAAGGGGAGATTCCTTTGAACTCAAGGAAAATGGGCTGTTTGGTTTCTCTTGTACTTTTCATTGACTCTATTCATTTCTTTGATATTTAAAATGTATACCCTATCTATTTCTAAAAATGGGATTCTGGATTACATATGAAGTTAGACACATAAAACAAGACTATAAAAATGAAAACCAGATCAAATCAGGTTAAGAGGAGCCAGGAATTAAACATTAGGTATATACTTGGAATGCACTACTTTTTTTGTAACTGAGTTCTGAATTTACTTCTGAGTTTCCTGGCCATTTGGACAAAAATCAAAAAGTGTTGGGTTAGATAAACATTCATTATTCAACAAAAGGAAACAAGATTTCCCTGACCTCTCTAGTACAATTGTAACCTCACCCCTACTCCCATTGCCTGGCCATTACTATCCCTATTCCTTCCATATTTTTCTTCATAGCATTTATCAATTTTCTAAACTTTTTGCCTTTTGCTTATTTTCTGTCCCCTTCCACTAGAATGTAAGGTTCATGAGGACAGGAGTTTTTTGTTCACTATTTTATCTCAGTTCCTAGAACAGTGCCTGGCACATAGTAGATTATATATGTGTAAATATTGTCATGTAGCCAAGAGTGATTTTTTTCTCAATATTGAATTCCAGCACAAATTTATCATGAGGTCCCCTAAATAAATTATACCAGGCTATGAGGCCACGTTGGGATGGGGAGATAATGGGCTGACAATCCACAGAAAGCATAAAATGAGGCACATGCAAATGTGTAGTGACAAGGGAACAGAATTTGGAGACAGAAGAGCTAATTTCAGCTACCAAGGCTACCTCCTCCCACCCTGCACCTTCTATCAGGCAGCACAGCATCATTGTGAAACACGTGGACTCTGGAGTCAAGCAAACTGGTTTGAAATCCTGGCTCTATAAGCTTATAAGCTGTGTGACCTTTGACAATTTACTTAACCTCTCTGTGCCTCAATTTCTTCATCTGTAAAATATAGATAATAATAGGACCTACCTCAAAAGATTTCTGTGATAATTAAATGAGTTTATATGTGTAAATCAATCAGAATATTTCCTGACACAGTAAAACTAAGTACTGGCAGTGAATTTGAACTTGTGCCCCTCATTTGTAAAGCATGGATAATAACTACCCTTGGAGTGGTCATAAGGCTCAAGTGACCTTAATATATGGTAATGTGCTTAAGTTTTTTAATGGATGACTTATTTTTCATGAGTGTACCACTTGTTCATCATAAGTTTTTCAGAAAACGCAGAAAGATGGAAAGGAGACAGCAAAAGTCTTCTATATCCCAGTAAACAGTGACAACCACTATTAGCATTTTCGTGTATAAATTTCCAGATTGCTTTCAATGCTGTATCTACATACAAATATAGATGTCTGTGAAAATATAATTTTTAAACAGCATTAGACACGTACAATAGACCTGCTTTTCTAAAACTTATCATGGGTGTTATCTCATATCAGCAAATAAAGATCTGCATCATTCTGTATAACAGCTGCCTAGTATTCCACTGTATGAAAGTGCCTTGATTTATTTAGCCAACACTCCATTCACAGACAGGTAGGTTGTTTCCACTTTGTGAAAGTGCTAGGTAAACTACAAAGTAATATACAAATGTTAGCTATCATTATCATTATTTTAAAAATAAATATCTAGACATCACCATTAAACTTTTGAAAGGTTTGTTTTTTCACTATTTCTTTAACCCCCTGGAAATGATGCTTTGATCAAATTGTATTCACACCATCATTCAAAAAAGCATGGCATTTAGGGATCCTGTGTCTGAACAGGAAAATCAACAACTACTAAATCAGAAGTAGGGGAAGACGTTAGGGAATGAATGTCCCGAAGAGCCCACTTCTCAGTACAAAGCCTGTGTCCTTTCCTGGCACCTGCCACCTCACTCTCCTTTGCTCATAGACTGACACTGCTCACTGATTGCCACCCTTTTCAGAATCTTCCCATGGCTTCAGAATCTTTTTTGATAATGAATTCCAAGTAAACATTATGAAACAATTGGAACAGGCAAGAGAGATGAAATATATTTGCTCACCCCAAGTTGAGGATATAAGGTGATATCTACCAGCATTTACTGCGTAGCTACAACTTATAGTACCCATGTTGTAAATGGCAGATTTTGTAGCTATGTTAATTTACATCATCACCCCTCCTATATTCTGAGCTCCCTGAGATTAGAAACTATGTCCTGTCCTTCTATGTAGCCTCACCTTTGCCTGAAAGAATGCCTCATAAGAGTAGATGCTTAATAAATGTTGTTCACTTGTGGGTGAGCAGTTGAAATAATGTCTGAGGTCCTTGATCTCATGTATTTTACAATCTCATTGATTAATAACTGAAATTAAAACAAAAGTGCCAATGTATTCTCTGAAAATAAAACCTGCCAAATTATTTCTGGTAGAGTGGAGTTGGCTAGGGCATCCAAATGCATGAAAACAAGTAATTTAGAATTGCTACTCTTTTTTTACAATAAATTTTCTCCATTAATTAATGTTGTGACTTAGAGCAAATGTGCATGGCAGGAAACAGAGGGCCATGTTTATAACAATTTTACAGAAGAAAGTGGCTGTGCATTGCGATATATTGTAAATATTCTACTTCCTAACTCAGGTCCCAGCATGAGTTGGATGGATTCAGCTCATAAAACTCTGGCCTTTCACCTCTTCAAGGCTACAATTAACTTTGCTGTGAGTTTCATTCATTCAACAAATATTTACTGCATGCCCAATATATACCAGGCACTGCAGTAAGCACTAGATTTGGAAAGGTCCAACATGACCAAAAAATGATTTAAATTCAAATAGATTATACATAAACATTCCATGTCCCTTAACAATGAATGGGTCATCATGACAAGTATTATTCATGACTGTCAAAGACAGGGCTTGAATGTTTTTATTTCCTAATATTAAAATAGGAACTCATCACTCTAACCAGGAAGATATTTCTATCCTAACGTGGAAATTAACAAATAGATTTCATTGTCTCCTGCCTATTTAATAATGGCTACCAGAAATTCACTGCTTAAAAAAATTCAACCATGTCTAAGCATTGGGAAAATTTCTACGATCAATGTGTAATGTCTGCCATGAATAAAGAGTGGGGCAAGCGACCTGTGTGTCAAGTACTTGCCATTCCTATTCCATATATATCATGCTGACCCTGCTCCTCTGTTCTGGGCTGTTCTCTCTGGATAACTATTCTATTGGTTCTTTGTGAGTTATTTGAGGACTCATCTATTCCATAAACCATGACCCAACATGGTTAATATTGAGTGCTGTCCCCATCCACACTGCACTATCTAGCACTTTATTCTATGCCGAGCTTCACCCTTCTCCAGTTTCTTCATTTGAATATATCTAATTTTTATCTAAAATCATAAAGCTCCCTGAGAGCAGCAACCTTTTATCTTCATTCTCTGTTGCCCCTACAGCACTAAGCACCCTGCTGGCTATGTCAAAAGTACTCAATTATTTTTTTGTATGGTTGCATGGGGAAAAGATCAATCTCAGAGCCCTAAAAACCTGGCTTCCTATACTAATTCTCCCCTTACCATATACAAGACTTTGTATAAATTTATGTAACTATTGCAAGCCTCAGGTTTTTTTCAGTTTTTTTTTTTTTTTTTTTTTGCGGTACGTGGGCCTCTCACCGTCGTGGCCTCTCCCGTTGCGGAGCACAGGCTCCGGAAGCGCAGGCTCAGCGGCCATGGCTCACGGGCCCAGCCGCTCTGCGGCACGTGGGATCCTCCCGGACCGGGGCAGGAGCCCGTGTCCCCTGCATCGGCAGGCGGACTCTCAACCACTGCGCCACCAGGGAAGCCCCAAGCCTCAGTTTTTCCATCCCTAAAATAGAGCGGTGGCAAGAGAAAATCTCTAACTTCCCAAATCACCCTAGCATTCAATGATTCTACGTATCTTAGAGGATATTTTGCTTGAAGGAAAACTTTTGCTGTTTGAAATATCTCTTTTCATCTAAGAAAGGAAGAGATTTTTTTTCTTTGAAAAAGAAGTGAATTGTGAATCCTCTTGAGAGGCAGCTCAGCCTTCACTCGCTCTCTATTCTAACTTCCCAATAAATGAATGGTGATTTTCTCCTCTTGCTTCAGCCCTTAAGAAAAGTCCACCCTCTTACTAATAGAAAATAGGATTTGAGTGATGGCTTTTATACTAATTGGTCAGGAGCTTAGGTAAAATATTGTTATTGACAGAATGTTCTCTTTTTTCATGCACTGATAAAGTGGCTTAGCTGAGCGAATAGAGAGTAAATGCAGGACAAAGAAAAAGTACCTGAGATTGGAGTCAGATTGGAAGAATCAAGTCAGCACTGTAAAGGGCTTGCTAATAAGAGACCCTGATAAGAGGATGTAACAGAAGCTAACGTATTCAACAAGACAATGGAAACAGGAGAGCCGAGAATCACCAGTGGTGGGTGAGAGGTTAAGAGCGAAGATCCAGAAGTCTGACTTGTTCTCTTTGACCCTTGAGGTCCACATAGGATCAAATGTAAATGAGATCATTTTGAGACTATCATTTTTAACTCAGCCAGAAGAGTGGTATGCATAAAGAAATCCCATCGCAATCTGTCAAAAACTATCTATTGATTTTAAAAGATAAAACATAAAATGTTCAAAGCAGCATTGTAAGTGTAATGGAATGGGTTAAGATCAAGGGCAGAGAAGCTTCTACCGGTGGGACTGTATTCTCCTGTGGCAGATGATGAACTAACTCAGTAATCTCTCAGGTCTTTTACCTAGAAAGGCACCTCTGGCTCCTATGACTTGATCTATCTAAATTTTAGAAGATGAAAATGGAACCAAGGTTACTATTGATGTTAATCGTCATAATGGTAATTTGCTTATACTGTGGTCAAGACGTTAAGCTGCCATCCCTTAACACTAAACTACGAAATGCAGAAAACACTACTCAGCCAGCAGCTTGGCAGTGCACTAAGGAAATGGAAGCCATGAGAGAGCAAGCAGTGCCCCCTGCCCCTGGGGAATTTGATTCAGGCATAAATACCATAATCCTTTCGCTTTAAGTAGTGCTTGGACAAACCAAATCTTCATTTTCCCCCAAACCCTAAACTTGTTTATGAAGAACGCTGCAATCATTCTTCTAATCTTTTCCTCTTACACCCCAACTTTCCTCTTCCCATCTCCTCAGTCGCAACTTTCCCTCAACTTCAGAAATGGGAACGTTGGGGCAAGTTTGGCTGGAATTCTTTTATGTAGTCTCTGTATCCTACAACTTGGCCTCGAGAATCCTCCTTCCTGCTTGCCCCGCGATTGAAATGACCAGAGCCAGACCAGACTCAGGTTTCTCTTTGGAAAAAAAAAAAAAAGAGGTTCCTCCCCGTTCTTCAAACCAGTCCCAGCAACAGGGAGCCTGTCCCAGGCAGAACTCACGCTCTGCTGAGGATTCATCAGCTCCATCACCCAGCCAGGGCTTGCCCACCAAGTAAACAGCCAGGAAGGCACAGCCCGGAGAACTAGGGGTTCATCTATAAAAAGAACGTCACCCACCCACACCCCTCCTACCCTGCGTCTCAAAGGGGAGGGAGTAGGGTACTCCACTTTGAGCTTCGGGCAAAGGAACAATTCCTGTCTCCCACTCATCACATTCTTCCGAGGAATGGGGCTGACTTTGATTCATCAGATTACATTCACAATTCAACTCTTCAAGACTTTGTATTCTGGGAAACCAGTAAACAACCCAAGGCTTGTCCTCAGATAACCAACTCTGTGTGTGTGTGTGTTGGGGAGACAGGGGTGGAGTGTGTAAGGAATTGCACTGAATGAATGAGAAGGGATTCTTCCGCCCCTGAGAAAGTCTCCACACAGAGAAGTGCATGGGAGTGAAACACCTTGTAACTTAAAACTATGTTTCTCCAGGCATCTCCAGTTCTCAGCCTGAGCCAGGTCAGCCGTGGGATCCGACTTGGCTGTCCTTGCATTAAACACAAACACCACACTGCTGGGCCGACTCCGGGGTGCCAGGCAGCAACTCATGAAAAGTCCCCCTGGGCACCCTGAACACCAGTTTGTTTGACATTTCACTGGCGACCACGGAACCATCTGAAAGTGCTCAGATCCCATCAGGCCGGCAGGTGGGAGGGGAGGGTTTAACAAGATAAGCACACTCTGTGTGGGGCTTCTCTGGAATTTATTGTCAAAGGAACGTGGAGCCAACTGAATACAAGCACAGTTTTACAGGTGCACATTTCATGTATTCGTTGGGGTGAAACGCTATTTGGACTCAGCTTTCAAAAGGAAGTTCAACCCTGGTAGCCATAAATTTGTTTTCTACATCCGTGACTCTACTTCTGTTTTGTAAATAAGTTCATGTGCACCCTTTTTTTTTTTTAAGATTCCACATATAAGCAATATCCTATGATATTTGTCTTTCTGTGTCTGACTTGCTTCACTCAGTATGACAATCTCTAGGTCCACCCATGTTGCTGTAAATCCTGAAAGCAATAATAATAATTCCGTGGTTTCAAGGAAAATACAGCATTCGCCTAAACAGAAGGCCTCTGCCAGCCCCCAAATTATAATGTGATTCTAGAAATGTTAGAGAGCACTTTCTAAGTGTGTAAGTCTTGCTTATGACCCATCGATGGGGAATAACATCATTCATTCATTCCACAAATATTTATTGAATATCCACAATGTTCATGAAATATTCTTATCATACTAGAAGGCAGGCAGAGCAGGGAAGGATACCCAGATAATCAGATCTAGATTTTGACCTTATGGAATTTGCAGTCCGATAGGAGAAACAATACACAAACACTAAAGATCCTTCGGTGCAAGGGAGAAATATCAGGCATGTGAGAAACTGGCCCCTGATGGACTGGGTGTTTGGCACTTGAAGAGAAAATGATTCTAGCTGGGACAGAGTATATTTCTTAGCTTTGGTATGCAATGGAAGACAGGGAGCCCTCAACATCCCATCGCATCAAGAAAGGCGCATCTCTAAGACGACTTCACTTTCTTGCCAAGATATGCAGGTACACATCCTTGTGTGGTCTGAATTTCTATAGCCATCCAGGGGCTTTCCCTCCTTTCTTGCCCCCAGTAACAGCGGGGAGTAGACGTGTTCACACAATGGCTAGGCTTCATTTTTTTAAAACTCTGTCATGTTTTAAGAGGATTAGCTTTATTAGTGCAGTTAGTTCACTTTCCTTTGATTTTTTTCTTTAACGTTAAAAACAAACCGAGAATAAAAGCAGGAGTTGACTTCAGGCATCCACAGCAAGGCACTAACTCTCTGGGTCTGAGGTGAAGGAGTCCGCCAGCATTTTAGCTCTCCATGTGTTTGTTTGGTTTACTCCTGACGGATACAGTGGAATGCTTCAATGAAAAACACCCAACTCATTTTCAATCTATGAATGAACAGAAGGCATCCCGTGGCTATTCAACCCCACTGGAAGCCTGCTGGCTCGTCCATGCTCCACCATGATTGTACCCACTCTGGCTTCCACATGTAACTTACTAAGGTTTGTGCTGTTTCCTGGCAGGATGATTTATCGCTGACACCTCTTTGCCACTTCAACTGGGGGCCACTGCGATGGGTCAGGGTTCAAGGAAGTTGGCCAAAACGGAAGCAGACATTTTATCAGCTAACTATTGCATTTTCTAGTTCTTGACTTTCCCCCAGGAGCTTCTGGTTTTCATTTTGTTGGCTGCCATTAACTCTTCCAGTGCTGTACAACCCCAGGTTGTTTTTTCTGAAAATAAAAGCACCTCCAGTACAGCAGGGTTTTTTGGTAAAAAGCTATGGAGGCTCCTTGCTCCTAACAACTGAGTCTCACCATGGTTTCAAGCATTAGAGAAGTATTTCTGAAGATGCTGGATAAATGGGCAGACTGAGGTATGGAATTAAGTCAAGAGCCTGAAATTATATACAGGTCATAAGAGGCAACTGAGGAACGTGGCCGTTTGCTTGACTCACCCCCTTGAAAACAACTGTATTCCAGTATCTGTTACTTTTATAACTTCTTCACTTGCTCAATCACTAATTTATTTACTCACTTACCAAATGAACTTAGTGAACTTAATATGAGAAAGATTACTGTGTAATGACTAAATGCTAGTGATGTAAACAAAAAACTGAATAAGATATGGATGCTCCTCTCAAGGAATCCACAGTCCCATAGGGAAAATGCATCATCAACAAATACTCTTGAGGCAAAAAAAAAAAAAAGTGACTACTAGAAAAGAAGTACATCAAAGAGCTGTCAGAATATAAAGGGGAGAAAGGAGTATAACCTGATCAACATAGATTTAGAAATAGGTTCCAAAAATGCTCCAATTATACCTGAAGCAAAATTTTAACTTGACTTCCTGAGCTGGAAAAGAGAGAGAGGTATCAAATCCACCCCCTACCTTTCTCCTGAGACAAAAATTTCCAAAAAAAGTTCACTTTCGAAATAATTTCTCCACCTCCTTTTCCTTAATTCTACACCCACCCTCAACACTTTCTTCATATTTTCATTCCTTTTGCTCTTGTTGAAGCCACACAGTTTTCTTCAAGAGGACACAACCCAGAACTCAAAAAGAAATCGTGAAATCTCCTTCCAGGATTGGCCTACACTCTCCTTCTTTACTAAGGACAGATGCCGTTTCTGAGTCCGGGAAGCAAGGGTAAATCAATTTCAGGGCTGGCTCAGTCCTGGCTTCTCCTGGGCACAGGTAGAAGTGATATCAAACTATGCTGAATCACTTACAGTGGTTTTATGCTGAAGACGATTAGTCTTAGAATATCGACTTGACCATCAACTCCATTTTGTAATACTGAAAAATAGGTTGGACACCGAATGGGCCAGTCCTAAACTTCTTAGCCTCCCTCTCTGTGTAAACAAGTGCCCTACCTCTCCTAGGAGATTCCCTACCCCATTTTCAGGGGCCATCTGTGCTATCTAGAGGAATGGTTGCTCAATTAATGTCCACAGTAGACATGTCCAAATTTCTAAGGCAAAAAGTAAAGGAAGAGTCTTTTATTCCATTTGTTTTCTCAGACAGGACTCCAATCACAAGGCTCTGGGACAGTTTAGCTTTTGCAGGCACAAACTTCCATGCAGCACCAAGCCCAGGCAGGACCAACTTCCTCACCATAGATGCTCACTGAATTCCATCCTCACATCACCAAAGGCCACGAGGGATGTGGCCGCCCGAACTAACCCTTTGGTTACACATGCTGTTTTCATTTAAGACTCTCCTGCTCCATCTCTTTCACACACCAAACAGAAGGACAGTTTTCTCCCCCTTTCCTCTCTTTTTTTTTTTTTAATTTGCGGTACGCGGGCCTCTCACTGTTGTGGCCTCTC
>NC_041220.1:93712908-93721813 GCF_002837175.3 Physeter macrocephalus | reverse complement strand
CCGTGTCCCCTGCATCGGCAGGTGGACTCTCAACCACTGCGCCACCAGGGAAGCCCCCTTTCCTCTTTTTTATAGAAACCTGATAGGTTCATGGTGAGAAGATCAGAACACATCAGTGTTGAGCGAAACACATTATGTTTTGAAAAGTGTGAACTACTTGAACAATTAAATAGCTTAAAAGACAAGCCTTCAAGTGTCCTCAGAAGAGATGTGTAAGCACAATTTTCTCCTAAAATGAAAACCCAGAGAACTAAATATGGGCCTGAAAGCATTTTGTTTTTAATTAACTTTCTAAAAATCCTCTCAACAGGAGTGATCTTTCACCAACCCATTGTCAACTGGAAGAAACAATTAATTTGGTCATCAAAAGAGTCATTTTTACCAATGAACCGTCATTATCAATCCATCTAAGGTTCTCTGCATATCCCTGCACTAAATACAAAAATGAATAGGAGAATAAATCTGTAAGTGAATAAATTTTCTGCACACCAGTCCCCACAGGCTATGTGTTTATAAGTCAACAGCTTAAAATGAAAACATCTGATGAAGGTAATATACCTGTTAAAGGAGCATAAAATTCCAAACCCAGAGGTAAAATATAAAGATTATAAAGCCTCTTAAAGGAGCCATCAAAGTGAACTATTAAATGAGTACATCTGCTCCATGCTAGACTCTAGCTTATAAGTGCCACTCAAAATAAAAGAGATTTAGGACAAACATTTCCTGAAAGAATGTGAAAAGCAGTGAAGGGACCATCTTTTGAGGATGATGAGAGAAAATGGAATGGATTCAGTTAAAAAGAAGAATTTGACCTAAACTCAGTCCAGGACTCAAACAAAAGGTTTTAGGAGTCTAGTTTTCACTGAAAGGGGTGTGACATGAGAGGATATAGGAAGATCATTTTTATGTCTCACTTAATACTTTGGTTTTAGTCTACAGGCAAAAAGGAAAATAAATCAGTCCAATGCTTAAAGTTACCTGTCATGAAACATGATATTTAAGAAAAATACGTATATAAATATATATATATTAATATATATATTCAGTTAAGGAAGTCAAGGCAATTCTTATAAAACTTTGAACCCAACATGTTACCAAAGAAGTCTAATAACAGAGGAGTATTAATTGTGCAAGATTGTATGTCTACCTGACCCTCTCAAATTTGATTGTAGTCATGCTTTATTTTCTGGGTTTTCTACCTTTCCAAATGCTGTTTCACAGGGCTCCATCCCTAAAATGTTGGTGTTCACTATAATTCTGTTCTCAGCCCACTCTGCTTGCTCTTCTTACTCTTCCTTGGATTATGTCATTGCCTCTCAAGGTATGAACCATCATCACTACAATAATGATACCCATATCCATGTCTCCAGCCCAGAATGCCTCCTCTCAGCCTTTGAGTCAGCCAGCTGCCAACCACTGACACCCTGCAAGTCCAGGGGAACTCAAAGTGTACAACCTACATCTTCACATCCTCCCCCCAACCCAGCCGCTTCTCTGTGTTTTCTGTATCACTTGGAAAGTAGCCGTAAGATCCACCCAAACCAGAAATACAGGCATCACTTTTAACTCCTCATCACTCCTAAATCTGGCCCTTCTTTTCCATTCCACTCCCAAGGTGCTAGTTCAGACCCTCATCAACCTCATCCCAGTGCTCTAAGACACAATGATGGCCACACCCACCTTGTTACCTCATTTCAGGGCCTCCACACTGACCTAGAGGGAGCTCTGGAACATGGCGGGGAGGCCTTCTCTGAGCTGGCCCCTACCCATGCCTCCAGCCTGACTTCTTACCAACGCCCCCCCCTTCCAATTTCCAAAAGAATGATCTTTTTCATGCCTTTGCCCAAGCTCTACCCGAAATCCCTTTCCAGGCCTTTTTCCTTATCTAACATCTCTTCTTCCTTGAAGAATCATCTAAGACGTCAGCTTGTCTGGGAGATCCTGCTGACCCCTTGAGGCTAAGTTAGGTCATTCTGCTGAGGGTTCCCAAGTGCCTAGTTTACTCATCTGCTACAGCACATTATATGCCCATTTCCCCCAACAGACAATGAGCTCAAAGATAGCAAGGGCACTCTGATCCATCTCTGTATCCACCACAAACAAAACAACAATTATTGAATACAAGATCTCTCACAAAAATGCATATACATACACCTATACCCCACACACAGATATTTTAAAGATACTATCATCTAATCACGCCAAAAAAATAAGAATTTCATATATGTTTACTTCCTTACATCCTCTAAGAAAAGGTTTATGGTTTCTTTCTTGGTTTTGTTTTGTTTTGTTTTGTTCTGCAGTTAGAGAAGAGCGTAATCCAAGCTGGTTCACCTTTTCTTGAAATAAATT
This sequence comes from Physeter macrocephalus, assembly GCF_002837175.3. Classification (NCBI taxonomy): domain Eukaryota; kingdom Metazoa; phylum Chordata; class Mammalia; order Artiodactyla; family Physeteridae; genus Physeter; species Physeter macrocephalus. Next base: position 93,719,461 of record NC_041220.1, on the reverse strand, counting down.
AAATTTGAACATGAGTTTTGCCAAACTATCTAATAACATTAAGAATAAATAAGAATCCACTGTTCTAGGTGTTGTAGATGTCTGAATTAATTTATCCTTGCTGTAGCTCTAGGCAGCTTGGGTCCAGGTATTACTATTCTCCCCATCTACACAAAGGATAACTAAAGAATTGAGAATAGCTCATCTAAAGCCATGCCAATCAGAAGGGGTGGAATCTTGATGCAGCCCAAGATCTTCAACTGTGTACTACACTGCCCTCAATCAAAATTCAGCTCATGATGACTGACTTCTACATCATGGAAACAAATTGTACTATGACTCAAAAATGTTCATAGGCATAACAGCCTATATGGAAATGGACATCACCAATCAGAACATATTCTAGAGGGTCCTGCTATAACGATTAATTCTTTGGTTTCTGTATCATGAGGCAACCAAGGGATTCCAAGAGCAGAAGCCAAGGTGACGGGGGGCAGGCACTCAGAGGGCTCAGGCAGCAGCTATTTACTGATGAGCACTTCGTTATTTTGACAACTGATAATATCAAATGAATATCAATGCTGCTCTAGTTCATCAGAATAAAGGTATCAAGAAAAAGTGTCTGGCCTATTCTCAGGTTTGATGGTTTACCCTCCCAAGGGTCACCATCCTTGTATGCAGCCGCCATTGAGTAGAATTTCCTTAGAGGGAAAAATCCACAATTTCTGGTGGAAGAATAGAGGCAGCAAAATTATTCTGGGCTTCTATGCTCTTTTTTTAAATTTTGTATCTCCAGGCCCTAGAAGAATGTCTGGCACAAAAAAAGGCACTCGATAATTATTGCTAAATAAATGGATAAGTAACTCACCAACACTGGATTAAATGTTAGGACAGATGGGGAGAGACACAGAGCACTAATCTACAAAGGATGCTAAAGCACTGCTGGTGACAAAGTGAGACAGAGGGCGCTAGATGTGGTAGAAGGAAAACTTCGATAAGTTGCTCAAGATGGAAGAATGAAACCCCCCAGCATGTGCTCACATCATAACAGATGTTCCTTAAACTGCCATCTAAGGATGGAGGCCCTGTGAACCACAGGCCTGTTGTACGGTTGAATGGCACATGCAAGTTGGAGCCAGAGCTGAACTGCTCGGGGCAATAGGATGAGGCTGCTGCTGCCTCCAGGGATTCTCCCACTCATTCTATCATTTTACCGGAAGTGGTCCTGGTCCCTTTGCAGTAACAAAGTGGGAACATTGTTGGATGTCAGTGACAAAGGCAGTAGCAGGCACTGTACTGAGGGGAAGAAGTGTGGCACTCGTGGGGATGTGGGGGGAGGATTTGGGAATGGCTTGACCATCAGTAGGAAGACTGAAGTGGTCTCAAGGTTGAAATCATCCCGGAAATGTCAACATTTCAAGTCTGTGTTCAAAGTTTTCTGCCTTCTGCTGCTGAGCATGCAAACAATGACAATAACAAGAATAATAACTAGAGTAACACCTGTCAGCTTTCATTGAGCACTCATTGTGCCCTAGGCTAAGCCTGTCTAAGCCTCTTCTCATTAAATCTTTCTATCAACCCAATAACGAAGGTACTATTATTATTCCATTTTATAGCCAAATGTTGACAGGACCTGAACTCACCAAGGAAATCCTCAAAACACAGCTGTTTTCCAACATCTCCTAAAGCTTTGAGAGCCCATTGTTTGTCCCTCCAGGGTACCCCACTGAGCATAGTTACATTTTAGCACCCAGGACATTATTTAGATGATGTCATCCAAATTTTGCTCCAAACACTCTGTTTTATTTACTTTTAAGTCCCCATATAAGGTCTGAAATTTCTTTTCACTCAAACATAAAGATCATTTACATTGCTTCATATGGCTTCAAGCAGGACAAAAACCCTCTCTGCCACATGAGGGGCTGGGAAATTTTTATTTATTTATTTTTTTATTGAAGTATAGTTGATTTACAATGCTGTGTTAATTTCTGCTGTACAGCAAAGTGACTCAATTATATACATATATACATTCTTTTTTTATATTCGTTTCCATTATGGTTTAACCCAGGATATTGACTAGAGTTCCCTGTGCTATACAATAGGACCTTGTTATTTATCCTTTCTATATGTAAGAGTCTGCCTCTGCTAAGAGTGGCTGTGAATTTGATTTTCGGCATGGCAGCCCTCATGCAGTTGGCTTACCATTGTGCCCTTCCATGGACACTCAGGGCAGCATATAAATAATAAATCATAGCATTTCTTATGTTTGCTTTGCACCCTCCGAGACACCAATCGTATCGCGAGGAGGAACTCCTTCTCACTGCTGACATTTAGGTCCGACGCTGAATGACTATTTCTCTAGCCAGGATTTCCATGCAGTTCTCTAATATCTTAAAGATCAACCTTAGCAACAACAACAACAAAGGCATAGAATTTTATCAGTACAACGTGTAAGAAAAGAAAGGTTTTGAAATATGAACAACTACCACCATTGATTTTTTTTTTTAAGCCCAAAGAGCATATACCATTCAAGCTATAGGGACAAAAATAATTTGCTACTAAGGGGCCATCCAAATGGGAACCAGTAGAATCCTCTGAGGTCCAATGGACTTTTTTGTTTCTTTCTCCTCCCCCTCCCTAACCAGACTCTCAAGGGGACAAACTCGTGTGGGAAAGTGATCCTGGAAAGAATGGGTTAATACATGCCATACGTGCCCTCTGTGATGCCTTAAATAATTGTCACATGGCCCCTATAATCTGTCCCATGCTGTCAGCACTGGGTTAGTCATAATAATATCAGATAAGAGCTGTTCAAAGTGACACACTAACCAACATGAGAGCCACATGACTTTCTGGCTAGGCTGCTGCCCTTCAGCTGAACTTCGGCTTAGAACGAAAGACTCCCAGGGGCGGCCCATGCACATGCCCCCGAGGGTCCCGTGGCATTTTCCGTTGCTAGGGCTTCTGTTGCTTCCTGGGCCGGTGAGGGGCAGCCAGGGCTCAGTTACAGGGACTCGCTGGCTCACCCGACCTCTGGGGCCAGGGAGAGGGAAGCACGGCGGGGCGGCCGCTGCTGCCTTTCTGAGCCTGGGCTGGGACTCCCTGTCCCCGCCACACTTGATTAGTTTTGCAAATGTGTGTGTCACACCGTTGTGCCGAGTGCCGCAGCGGGGAAACGGAACCCCACAGGGAGTTTGTGCTGGAAGAGATGGAGAAGGAATGTGGCTCCTGGCTAAGCGGACGCCAAGGCAAGGGCAGGAAAGGAAGGAGGAAAAAAAAAAAAAAAAAAAAAAACGAAGGAAAGTGGTCATCTCTGGGTGGAAGGTTATTATAGGCTGACTCTGGTTTATTTGCGCTTTTCTGCTACTACTGCCCCCTCCCTGTTTTTCTGGCTTCTGGCATGCTTTAGATTTTTAACTTGAAAAGTAAAGTCATATATTTTTTTTTCAAGGAGAAGAAAGGAAGCAAAGAATAGTGGAAAAGAGGAAGAAAGGAAGGTGACCCGTTGACTCCCTGATTCATTCACAAAGCAGAGAGCAGAAAAGAAGGGAGAAAGGAGGTCATCTGACATTGGATTTGAGAACATTTATTGGCTGTGTGCCTCTGGCATATTTACCTACGTCTCTCTCTAAGTGTTGTTATCCTCAGCAGTAAAATGAAATAATAATACCTAATTTACAATATTGCTGTGAAGGTAAAAAGAAGTGATCCATGCTAAGTGGCACATGTGGTAGATGCTAGATAAATAGTAGCTACTGGAAAGGCACAGAAGCTGTGGTGATCTTTGGAGTCAGAACTACCCAAGCCCACAATATGGCTCTACCACTTACTGGCATGTGACCTCAGTCGAGTTATTTCACGTCTATGAGCCTCAGTCTTCTTATCTATAAAATGGGGATAATGACACCCAACTGTCAGAGTTATTGAAAGGAATTATGGAGGTAATGTTCAGCACTCAGCACAAAGCCAGGCACTGAGTAGGTATTCAGTAGACAGTAACGGTGGTGGTAGTAGTGGTGGTGGTCATAGGTAGGTAGGTAGGTAGACAGGTAGAAAGAAAACAAATCCATTCATTTATTCAGCAGATGGAAATCACAAGAAGTAGAAGTAAACGAAAATTTATACAAAGGTAGGGAAGTAACTAAAAATCAAAGGGAAGGGTCAGTAAAGATAGGAAGGTTTTTTAAAGGACACAAGTACATGAAGAGACAGAGAACATCCTGAGTGGGACTAATCATATTTCCTAGTTGGAAATTACTTAGTCCACCCTCCTTCTACCTTTAGGGAGGTAATATGTTATTCTTCCCATTTTATAGATTGAAGGTCAGAGATACGTAATGACTTTTCTAGGATCACACAGCTAGTAAGTAGCATAAGGGGACCTAACCTGCAGCTAGCACCCTTACTATGCTCTTTTAGGAAAGACAGGTGAGTAACAAAAAGCCTGACAAAAGTTCCATGTAATTAGAGAAACATTAGCAACTAAATGAAAGGCAATAAATGGTATTGGGCAAAAATTCCTGTTTACATGATGGGAAATGGAATAGAAAATAGGTTTTTTTTTTTTTTAAATAAACACAAACAGTATTTTGACAAGACGAAAATTTTAAAAATGAGAAATAAAAATTGTATTTAATAGAAAGACAACTTATCGAAGATAAATCAAGGAAGCTAGAAATTCATGGCGAAACATAAGTAGGAAGAATTCCAGTGGGAAGAAGGAAAGCTAGACTCCCTCCTGCTAATGTACCCACATCTGATTATTCAGGGCGCTGCATGTGCTAATGCCCTGACAAAGGCCACAGCAACTTGCTCTGCAAAAGGGAAAGCCACCAACATATGGGGTCTAGGAATCCTAGTCTTGCTGGTTCTAGGCTGTTAACATTAGATGCTTCAGGAAAAAGAAATGACTTGCATTGGCCAGGTGGGCACACTGCACACTCTTCCCTACAAGTGGTGGCTCTAAGGGGATAAAAATAAGAAGACCCCAAAGCAAAGGTGAAGCTCAGCAGGAAGGAATGGAGCCATTGCCTAATTATTCCTACGCCAAAATGTCTGAAAGCTCGTGAACGTTTTTCAAGTGGAGCTCATTCCCTTTCCGGAAGCCAGGGGGCGCACTAGAGCAGAAAACAGTCCCAGATGATGACGTGTGCCTCTTGCTTCGGCCACTCAGGAGCCAGGTGGACTTGGGCCTGTCCTTGAAGCTCAACATCTCCATCTTTCTTTCCTCAGATGTGAGAAGAAAGCCTCCAGGGTTGTTTCAAGGATTAAATGAGATAGTAAGGATGCACCTGGCACATTTTAAGTTATTAATACTATAATTTTTCCTTTGCATCCAGGAGCACGTGTTTCCCCACCACACCAAAGCTTGGCTTGTTGGGTGGACTAACTCTCACCTGCTCACCCCACACTGGTTGGAGGCTTATGAAGCTTAAGTAAAAGACACGAATATGAAAATGGATAACAAAGAAAGGGAGAAACAGAAGAAACACGATTCAGTATTAAGGAGAATAGTGCTGGCCCAGCATTCTGTGTATAAATCATCCCTGCCCATTTAATAATAATCATAAGAGCTTACTCTTATAGGGCTTTAGTTTAGGAGGCACTTTCACATACATTACTTAATCATTCACCTGACGCCAGGTACCGGCAGCTGCTGACCACTCATCTGCCAGGAGTGGGCAAAACAGATGAGCACCGGGGGGTTTCCCTGGTGGCGCAGTGGTTGAGAGTCCGCCTGCCGATGCAGGGGACACGGGTTCATGCCCCGGTCCGGGAGGATCCCACATGCCGCGGAGCGGCTGGGCCCGTGAGCCATGGCCGCGGAGCCTGCGCGTCCGGAGCCTGTGCTCCGCGACGGGAGAGGCCACGGCAGTGAGAGGCCCGCGTACGGCAAAAAAAAAAAAAAAAAAAAGATGAGCATTAATTCCTTCTGGGAAAGAGGTACTATATCCTGTGTGGTCTAACAAAGATGTCTCCCAATATCGCTTGCTATGTGAACCCATCCACTGAAGGATGGATTTACAAATTGTCATGGGGATAAGGAGATTCCTGGAAAGAGAAATTGGAACGTCTCATTTAATGTTCAATGTTATTGGAATCTCGCTATTAGAATGAGGCAGTCTCAATTCAGGTCCCAAAGAGGACCCATATGAAGGTGACATGGGGAAGGATGGATTTGGCTGAGACTGGAAATCCACCCAGAGCCTGCTACCGTCTTGGTATAATGCTATGAGGAATACTAACTTAGCATGCGAGTGTGACGGAAGAATGTGGCAAGCTGGAGCCCAAGCCAAGGGACATCATTGCGTCTGCTTGGAGATCTATAGCAACAAAGGTCCCTGCAAAGCAATGGACCAGGCTTCACTGTGCTATGCAGGATCACCATCGAACAGCGACACTGTGTGTTAGCAACAGAAGCAGCGGTGCCAGTAGAAAGCATAGCATCCACTTGTCCTGCTAGCGTGGTGTAAAAAAAAAGAAAAGAAAGAAAGAAAGAAAGGAAGGAGGGAGGGAGGGAGGGAGGGAGGGAGGGAGGGAGAGAGAGAGAGAGAGAGATAGAGAGAAAGAAAGA
>NC_041220.1:93708025-93712771 GCF_002837175.3 Physeter macrocephalus | reverse complement strand
AAAGGAAAGAAGAAAGGAAGGAAGGAAGGAAGGAAGAAAGAAAGAAAGAGGAAGGAAGAAGGGAGGAAGGGAGGGAGGAAGGAAGAAAGGAAGAAAGAAAAAAAGGCTGGATCCTCTAGACTAAATAAAACCCTAGTCACTGGGAACAATTAGGATTGTGATCTGTGAGATGATGGAGAGACTTCAGGAAGGCTATTTCAACTTCCTGCAGCAGTGGCACCTGAGACACTCTGTTGATTAATAACAACAAGAAGACACATAACTCGGTGGCCCACGCTGGTGAAGCCCATCCTCTTGGTTACATTTACAGCAAATATTGGTTGAGCAAAAACTCTGGGCCAGACACTATTATATAGGCAGAAAAGTCTTATTATTAGTCTCAATTTAGAGATGAAGAAACTGAGGCTCATTTAGGTTGACTGGCTTCCTAAGACCCCAGGTTCCAGGAAACGAATGAGGAGGTTCCCTTTCCAAAGAAGATGATTCTAGGTAAACAAGAAACAATGTCTCTCCTTTGGGGCAAAGGTGGGATATCCTACCAGATACTGTGGAATTGTCTCTGCATGTGAGGCTGCATCATTTTCACAAAGGCTCCCTGTCTTTTCCGCTCCCCTACATGTACTTGGGCAGAAACCAAGCTCGCGGCCCTGCTCACATGCTTGTGGTTTGGCTGCCAGCTGGGGATCACATTCTCTGCTCCACAGGCAAAGCCAAGGATTCTTCTTGCAAAATACTACTTGTGTCCTGGTACCACCTCCTGAAAGAGCCGTCGTCTACAATACCCACATGCCCGGGAGGTGGGGTGGGCAGGAGCAAGCACTGGCAACCAGAACATCCAGCAAGAAAAGACTATTTTTCCCCCACTAAGTTTCCTAAGAGTCATAGACTTGACCATTGATAAATACAACACACATTCAGGAAATCTCTCAGATGAACTTAAAGAGAAACAACACTGGTAATTTCTAATATACCAATGTTGGCTACTTTTTTTCTGCTTACACATGTGGCAGAGAAAGAGCAGACAATCATGTATTTCTGACTCACAGGTACTTTTCCTAGCTGTATCATCATAATGAAAATGTTAGTAGATACCAATTTTTATAACAGAGCCACTTATTGCACAACTCAAATGGGTGCCATTTACATAGAATACAGTGTTGAATGGTGTGTAATATGGCTGTTTATATAGACTACTTTCCTTACGCCAGGCACCAAAATGATTTACATGTAGTATCTCATTTTGATATAATGACAAACCATGTGGTAGGCATTAGTATCTATTTTATAGACAAGGAAACAAATAAATATTGAAAGTTTATTTACCTATGGTAACACAACTAGTAAGTTGCAGAAGCAGGAGTCAAACTCAGAACTATCTGAGTGAGGCCACAGTATAACCGTTAGACATGAACCTTTAAGAAAGAATTACAAAGCTGGTTAGTATCTAAATGCTAACCCCATATATAAGCAGACCTTTAATTCTATTTTTTCAAAAAGACAAATGGATTAAGTTTCCTTGTCCTCTTAACATGTAATAACTTTTCAGTACATCTCTTTAATTTAGTGACTATTAAGTACTGATATTACTACACATTCGTTCATGCCCACATCCAGAAAAAAAAGTTTAACTGATTTCATTTCATTTAAAATAAGCCAATATCACCACAAAGCCTTTAGATACAACTGATCTATCACTATGATTTCAAGAGCTAATAACAAAAGCTAGCACATGTTGAGTAACTACTATGTTAACAGTTCTAAGTCATTTCCACAGCATGTCTCATCCCCAAGACACCCTTATAATGCAAGTACTACAGTTAGGCCTACTTTACACAGATATTTTAAGGAATCAGAATATGAACTGGGCAGCAGTCTGGCTCTGGGTTCTACTTTACTGATGCAAAGATCTGAAGGATAGAGATCGTAAGATATGGAAAACAGCAGATGGAGCCAAGAAGGGTAATCATATAAAAACAGAAAGAAACAGGATCCCAGAACAGGGTAAAGCACCAGCTCCTGCACGTACGAGACATCAAAAGCATCGACTTCGCCATAATGCCCAAGAATGAGGAGGCACTTTCTGTGCAGAGACCAAGAGTGGTACCATGAAGGGTGCCACAGTGACAAACCACAAGTTTCATGATCCACAGAACGATGCAACTCTTTCAATCACATCTCTTTTGCATAGAAAAGAGAGGAAGAGAAGACAGGATAAACCATAAGATAACAATATCCCCGGTGTAACGTCCACCGATTTACCCTACTTTCCTTGCCTCTATGGTAGTTTTACACGTGAAATTCATCTTTCATTTATCTGGGTGGTCTTTCTTCCACCAACATAGGGAGCTCATACAATGTAGGATGATGCATTCAAAAGTGCTGTTGGGGCTTCCCGGGTGGCGCAGTGGTTGAGAGTCCGCCTGCCGATGCAGGGGACGCGGGTTCGTGCTCCGGTCCGGGAGGATCCCACATGCCGCGGAGCGGCTGGGCCCGTGAGCCATGGCCGCTGAGCCTACGCGTCCGGAGCCTGTGCTCCGCAACAGGAGAGGCCACAGCAGTGAGAGGCCCGCGTACCGCAAAAAAAAAAAAGTGCTGTTGATCCCATTCTGAACCAGGAAATGGAGTCAGAAAGTTCCACCATTTCTGCCCAGAGTTAAAACTTGGCGCTAAGCCAGAGGTAGAATCGTGGGTCATAACTGACTCCCAGATCCCAGCACACAAGTTCCCTTTTCCTTTCACTGGAAAAAAAAGTTAACCCAAATATAAACTCTGTTGACTCTCTTCACCTTTTTTCTATTAAAATAAACCAAATTTCTGTCTGTCCTCCACAGGTATACTTATACCAGAAAGGTGAGAAGGTACTGCCCACTGTCTAATCGCTGAGCATAAATTCACTTGTTGGGTGCTCACTCTCCCATTCTATACCCTGCAAGTCCAAACTGCTTAATAGATTTCTACCAGAGACAGAAATGATTCCTCTGTCTTTCTCCCCAGGAGGAAGAACAGAGCCTTATGTGGTAGTATTTTCTGCCTCATCATCACAGTCCTTTCAATTATACAACTTCTCGTTATTTAGGATGAGTCCCTTTTCACAGTGTCCCCAAGGAACATGCCTCAACAAACATCCCATTCATCTCAACAGAACTTAGCAAACTCAGAATAATATGCATAAGCACAATTGGGCTTGGAGGTAGGTCCAAAAGAAACTAGCAAATGCTGTGGCCCTTGGGAGGCTTGGAGTGGCCAAAACGGGTCCTATGAGATCGAGTCGAGGTTACGAAAATAAGTAAACCAAGGAGGTGGAAGAGTCGCACAGAGACAGGAAAACCAGGAAAAAAAAAAAAAAAAAAAAAAGGTTTCTGCTAAATACAGTTTCTGATCCTTGCCATGGGTTTAATTTCAGCACCTCTAAGTCTCCTGAGTAAGAATTGTTGCAGAGAAAGTCTGAGGAACAATGAAAAGTCCCTCTTTGGAAGGTAGAGGCACCATATGACACTTCTTCATTTAAAAAGAAAAACACACATCTTTTCCTGGTCCAACAACTCTCTAGGTCAATCATTTATTCATCCTTTCATTAAATTACTGCACACTTAGTAAATGTCATACGTTGTGCTAGGTAGTCACTGGAGGATACAATGACAAATAAGACATGCCTTCGAGGAACTTGCAGTAGAGTCAGAAAAACAGACTCTAAAAGACTGATGAAGATGCAAGATGCTAAGGGAGTAGACAGGAGAAAATGACTAACTAAGGATGACAAGGAAGACCTCCTTGAAGATGTGATGTAAAGCACCGTGAACAATGAAGGTGTAAGTGCAAGAGGCAAAGAAGTCAGAGGAGGACACTCAGGGAGTGGTAATATCATGACCCCTTTCATTAAGTATGGATCACTTAAAAAAAAAAAAAAGAGGTTAAAAGCAAAAGCCATAGAACTGATGAGAGACGGTGTCAGGGAAGTGAACCTTCCTTCCAGCCCTCTAGGACATTACTTCCATGTCGAAGAAGAGCTGTGAGGAGACAGTGTGTCTGCTGCCCAGCAAAGGTCGGTTGGCCTTTGGCAGCTAGAAGGCATCCTGGGGCTGCCCCGGTGGGTGCCCCCTTGGAGTCAGGGAGAAGCCTCCACAGCTGCTGTTGCTCAGAGGCTCATCAAGGCTATCTGGGGCTGGATGGGGTCCATGGTGATGATTGCCTGGCCAGGGCAGCTTACCCAATGTTACTTTTTAGCTTTCTGTTTTCCTTGTCATTTAGCTCTGTACCATACAATTACTCAAATAAGGAGAAAAAAAAAAAGGGAAGAAGAATATGACTACATCTTATTTTTAGTACTCAAATCAGTGGTGGCGATATCCTCTGCATTTCAATAGAAATTTTGCATATCAAAATCCCCCCAAATAAAGCATAGTAAACATATTAAAATCCATAATGACATTTTTTCTGTGCTGTTTCAAAATATGTTTGTTTGTTTTGAAATACCAAAATGGCTCAGCCCAAATTAAAGACTAATTCATTGCCAGATGGGCAAAAATAATGTATAAATGCAATGAGCACCCTCACCTTATTGCCCTCTAGGTCAAAGAATAATTAAAAAAATAACAACATTTTAAAAAAATTTCAGGGCTTCCCTGGTGGCGCAGTGGTTGAGAGTCCGCCTGCCGATGCAGGGGACGCGGGTTCGTGCCCCATCCGGGAAGATCCCACGTGACGCGGAGCGGCTGGGCCCGTGAGCCATGGCCGCTGCGCCTGCGC
>NC_041220.1:93699743-93706596 GCF_002837175.3 Physeter macrocephalus | reverse complement strand
GCGCGTCCGGAGCCTGTGCTCCGCAACGGGAGAGGCCACAACAGTGAGAGGCCCGCCCGCGTACCGCAAAAAAAAAAAAAAAAAAAAAAAATTTCAATACTCTCTCCTTCTAAAGAATTCAATGCACATTTCAAAGATTATCATAGTCACAGGATTCTACAGTGGTAGGGACTCTTAGAGATTTTGCTGTCTTTGCCCTGTGTGTAAACCTTCTCTGCGAAATGAATTTCTAGCCCATTTGATTATTAGAGAGGGAAAACATTAGAGGGTAGCTCACACTAATAAATGCCACAAACCTAGGAGTTAGAGAGATCCTCACTTCAACACTATTGATGGCTACCATTTAACCAGCTATGTGCAGACACTAATGCTGAGAACTTTACATGCAACGTCATAAATTAACTCTCACAATTACTCTGCCGAAGTTGATATGACCTTAGTTTTACCTATGAGAACACTGAGGCTAAAGAACACAAAGCTTGTAAGGGAGAAACATAATAAGAACCTTCGAAGTCTGATCTTTGTTTTTTTTTTTTTTTGCGGTACGCGGGCCTCTCACTGCTGTGGCCTCTCCCGTTGCGGAGCACAGGCTCCGGACGCACAGCCTCAGCGGCCGTGGCTCACGGGCCCAGCCGCTCCGCGGCATGTGGGATCTTCCCGGACCGGGGCACGACCCCGTGTCCCCTGCATCGGCAGGCGGACTCTCAACCACTGCGCCACCAGGGAAGCCCGAAGTCTGATCTTTTTAAAAAAATAGCATGTTACCTCTTAACAAGGAAAAAAATCATTCTCATTAATTTATCTCTTCTCATCTTCACTTGCTTGAAAGTGGTCAGAATCTGCATATAATTAACTGTATATATTTGAAAATATATGTTAATCCTTTTGCATCCCTAAAATGTTTTCCAGAACACTGAGTTTTCAAGCAACCCCTTATTGGTCCAAATTTCTAAAATGTAATCAGCAATTTACCAGAACATATAAAAATCGTGTTGGTATCAGTTCATTCAGCAATTAATTTACCAAATATGTATTAAGTGCCTTCTCTTGCAGTGCACTCCTCTTTTTACCCACAGAGATGAAAGTATACCATTCCTGCTTTGAGGAATTCAAGAGACATGTAATAAATAGTTGCAGCAATGTAACAAATTCCATCTTATAACAGAGAACTATGGGAGGTACTACATGGAACCTGGTAAAAAAGTGCCAACTCTTCCGTTAGCTCCGGGGAAAATTCCAGAAGGAAGTGATAGTTCATTTAAGTCTTGAAAGCTGAGTTGAAATGTCTCAGGTGATCTAAACAGGCAGTTGTCAAAGGAGAGAGGACAGGTTGAAGCACATTCTAGATTTCCATTTGAGAACATGCTATGGTTCCTACTGTCATGTTAAAAACAAACAAAAAAGAAACAACTAATTTTCACTGACTCTACATGCTTATGATAATAGCAAATGAATAGTAACTATATGGTCAGTAGAAGCAGAAGCATGAAACCAGATGACATCAACAAAATTAATCCATGAGATCTTTTCATCTCATTAGTTCAAGTGTATGTGTGTGTGTGTTATTATTGGTTTGGCTTTGTTTTTGTTTTGTAGTTAGTTCATGGAATTGTCTTGTTTGGTGGGCATTCTGACAAACTAGACCTGGGCCTCACAAAGAATCACCCTATAAGATCCAGTTCTAATTTGCCAGGATCCTTCTTGGTTGCTTGCTACTTAAAGCCCCAGCATAAGATCACTCCCCTCCAGACTCTAGAACACCACTTAGCTCAGTAGGAAATAGATGAACTTTAAAGCCCAGATGTAAAGTAGTGTCTCCAAACTGTAGGCTAAAATGTAGAATGCCTTGTGAAATTAATGTTTGTTAAACAGAGACTTTGGCAAACAGAACTCTGAATCACTGAAAGTAATTTTTTAATGCCTTAACTCTAAAATGGATTAACCAATTCATATAGCTTTGTAAGAGAGAAAGCAAAAATCTAACTTCTAGATTAGAATGTAATATCCATCCGACTGGATCAGACGGGCAACTGATATAAACAAAGAATTTCAGGATTACCTTCTAAAATGGAAATAACAGCCCACCTTTAACCTCATCCCTGAAGGGACTTATAAACTCCACAGACAGAATATATAAACTCCATTTCACACATACCCATTTTAGAAAGGAGAATGGCTTTGGTGACAGATTTCCATGTCACAGGGCACCTACTGCTGCTTTTTGGAGTAGGAATTCTGATGCAAGACCGTTCTAGCTTTAGGCGGCCATGTACCGTCCTAGGGCACAGTGTCACCACTGGATGGCTTCATATCCATCGATCCTTCTAGGTATTATTTCCCTGGATACCTGCTGAGTATCATCACTAAAAAAAACTCACTGAATGAACCCAAGCCACAGCACCGACCACTGCTACAATTCCATTATGAATGACTATAATGTCTTTCCTTTTCCTGCTTACCTGTTCTACTAAGAATGATTTTAATTGGATTTAGAGACTAAAAAACCACCATTGTTTCAGAGAATGGTCAGAGCTCTCGGTCCTCTGTACTTTAAGCTGGGCAAAGACTTTAGCTCTTAAACAACCCAAGAATACCATATAACATGAGAAGATACAGTCTTTGCACTGTGGGAGATGATGGATTGCAAAAAAGCAAAAGAAGAAGGAGAAGAAGAAAAAGGAGGAGGAGGAGGAGGAGGAGGAAGGGAAAAGGAGGAAGAGGGAGAAGGAGGGAGGGAGGGAGAGGGAGGGGGAGGAGAGGAGGGAGGGAGAGGAAGAGGAAAGGGAGGAAGGAGAAGGAGAAGAGCAAGGGGAAGGAGTACAACTTCATGGATTTTTGACCGTAACAAAATAGTTTTCAAATTTCACCTCTTGCCCTACTGATCCAAGTGTGTTCTAAAACAGTACCATCAGCAGCACAGTTCTTGGGATAAACAAGGAACTGATGAGCAGTGAGGGAAAAAAAGTAATTGAATTCACTGAAGAACAGCTGAAAATGTCCCTCTGAGAAAGGAATTAGTATCCATATTTAGATTTTGATTGTGTCTAAATGATTCCTAATTTCTGATCCATTCTACACAGTCAGATTTCACAGAACCAGTGGATTTTGCTGTGAGTAATCTCAGAATTTTTTCTCTTTTCCTCCGGTTCCCAGTCTAAATATAGTACATGAAGATCATTCCAAATAAGTATAGGGTTTAGGACAAAAAGCTCAGTCCTTTGAAACACCCACACTGTTATTTATTTAAAATTCACCTCCACACTTATTGAATCTGTGCAGCTCTGTTTTCAACATATCCCATTGTGCTCATACACTTAGTATTAGTAAATTGGTCCCTTTGGGAATCTAAACTTAGGTGCACGTAATGCTACATCTTGGAATTCATAATTCTTCCATAATCACCTCCCATTTGGCATCTGTGAAATCACAAAGGCAGGTTTCCTCAGTGAAGATCTGTTCAGAGTCCAATATTTACATAAACAATTTCTGTTTGGAGTGTAGGTTCTGTCATGCACCAATAACCTCTCCATCTCTGTAGGTCTCTAAATTTCATGTTAAATAAATTTTAGCACTGTAGAAATACTTCAAGCAATCTTCATCATTTTTTCAGCATGAAAAGTCATGTAGACAGTCTAAAGAGGTATTTTGTGGATTTTTAATGGAATAAATGTAAGTACAATCTGAATTGTAGGTACTATTTGAGTTGCAGGAATAATTTGAGGGTTTTTTTTTTTTTTTAATGTTGCCTCCATCCCGAGACTAAAACATCCTTGGGAGTGGGAACTAGCTACCTATCCAGAACATGGTCCAGCAAATACCCACTGAATTAACATTTTAGATAATCTGAGTTATTTCCCTGATAAAATAAAAGAGTGATTATGATTTTTCAGTCAAAACAGGACTTTGACTTTAAATTCTTCTTTACAGTAGTATATCTACTACATGCTTAAATTTTCTGCTTATCAAATCATCAATGATTAAAAGGATTAATATACAACCTTGCTATGGTTTGGTAAAGATAGCATTCACCAGTGTAAATAGGTATTACCTTTCTATAGAGTAATTGCCCACCAAAATTTAAAGTCTTTTAAAAATACCTACTCTTTGACCCAAATTTATGTAGAAAAGGCTTTTTTCTAAAGAAAATAATTTGAGGGGTTCAAGGATAATTGTAAAGAATATTCATGTGGCATTGCTTTAAAAGTTGATATAAATGGAAAAACCTCAAAGTCTATCAATAGGGAGTTGGGGAAATCAGTGGTGGAACATCCATGCAGTGTAAAAATGCAATCATGCTCTCTGCTCAAGGAAGTAGAACTTAACTCCCCATCCCTTAAGTGTGGGCTGTATATAGTGACTTGTTTCTAAAAGTACAGTCTGGAATGCAGGGTAGGGAGTAACTTCACAGTGGAGAAATCAGACACACAGACCTTAGCCTGATGATCAAGGCTAACATCGTCACAATTCATGCTGATAGCATGTACTCTGGACGTGATGTGTTGAGAATGGCACTTCACCTCTGTGGGCTTCCCCCGCAAAACCCATAACCCCAGTCTAAACATGAGAAGAGCATCAGACAAATCCCAATTGAGGCACATTCTATAAAATTCCTGACTAGTACGCCTGAAAAGTGTCAAGGTCATCAAAAACAAGGAAAGTCTGAGAAACTGTCACAACCCTGAGAAGCCCAAGGACACATGACAACTAAATGGAATGTGGGCTCCTGGATGGGATCCTGGAACAGAAAAAGGATATTATGGAAAAACTAATGAAATCTGATTATAGTATGGAGTTTAGTTAATAACAATGTACCAAAATTGGTTCATTAGTTGTGACAAGTGTGCCATAGTCATACGATATTAAATTAGGTGAAACTGGTTACAAGGTATATGGGAATTCTCTGTACTATCTTTACAACTTTTCCATAAATTTAAAACTATTCTAAAATAAAGAGATTATTTGAAATAATACAGTCATGAACAACGATGATAAATAAATGTGTGCGCTACTTCCAGATTAAATTAGGTGTTGCCAATGTGCCCCACAGTACCCTGAACTTTTCCTACCATACAGCACAACTGTCTCTTTCCTATTTCACGAGAGCAGAGGCTAGCTCTGTTCCGTGCAAAATTCTCCCAAGACTATTCAGGAACTTAGTAAATAAATGAATGGATTACCATGTTGTCAAGTAAAAAATCATCATAATAATAAATTACAAAGCACTCTGTATAGCATGCTCTATCACATATTAGCTATACAACCTTGGGCAAGTCAGTTCAGAGCTCTGAGCCTCAGTTTCTTCATCTTTAAAACAAAGATAGGGCTTCCCTGGTGGTGCAGTGGTTGAGAGTCCGCCTGCCGATGCAGGGGACACGGATTCGTGCCCCGGTCCGGGAAGATCCCACATGCTGCAGAGCAGATAGGCCCGTGAGCCATGGCCGCTGAGCCTGCGCGTCCGGAGCCTGTGCTCCGCAACGGGAGAGGCCACGACAGTGAGAGGCCCGCGTACCGCAAAAAAAAACAAAGATAATAATCACCCATATCCCACAGATTTGTTCTGAGGATTCAAGGGTTAATATGTATAAATACATTGTTCTTCCCCCCCATCTCTCTTTGTCTCTCCATCATCCAGATGGAGTGATGAAAAAATATGTATATTAGAAGCTACATATCTAAAGTGAATGATATTTGCCATTTTAAGGTGTGTATTTTCAATTTATTTTTGATTAGCTCTGTTCATAATTTTTACATAATGAAAATATATTACACCTGTTAAAAATATTAATAAAAAGGAAAATAAGTCAACATACATACACATACACCAATGAGACATAGCAAAGATACATAGAACATTGCTCTGTCCCCCAAATAATTTACAATCTAGCTGAAGAGGCAAGGGACAAAACCACTGCTGAAAAGTTGAAGAAACACTCAGTAAAGCAATATAAAAGATGCCTGAGAGTAATCTCTGAGGAGCAGGCAAGTGACCAGAAGAAGCCATCATTAGACCAGAACTTGAGAGAAAGGAAAGGATGATGCTATGAGATGCCAGCTGGGGACAGAGTTGGGGGCAAGGTGGTCCTAGCCGGAGGGACAGCATCAGCGAAAGCACAGTCAGGGAAGCTCGGGTGTGAGAGGCACCCACCGCTCACGCACAAGCCTGCCTTGTATATCTTTACATCAATCCAGGTTCTTGAATCGTCCCCAAGTCCCCAGATTTGTTTTTTTAAGAACTCCTGATTAATTAACCCTCATCAAGCCTTCCTAATCCACTCCCATTACATAGAAAGAAGAACAAAAGACCAAAAGAAGCCTAACCTCATTTCTGAATTTACATTTCCAACGCCAGTGACTCACACACGTGTCAAGATGGTCAGCCTCGCGTGACCTGCAGAGGTGGGTCACAAAGAGATGCAGAGCGGGCACAACCCAGAACAGCTGGAAGCGGACACAGAGTGACAGGCCAGCCCCTCCCTCCTCCCGGTGGCGAATCAACTCCCTCCATATCATAACTTGGCTCGGGTATCTTTAGGATGCCAGGCTTCCAGACAGAGAGGGAGTGAAAAGAAGTGGGGAGCTAATTTCGTTCATTACTTGACAGCACATCATGGAGTACACACTCTCCCATTTCCCCCAGAAAAGAGTACCCATTTTGTCTACCACTAGAACTTATGGACTTTTAAAAATAGATTTTGCCAAACAATCATGCGGGCAAATGCTGACTTGCAGTCTGGGAGCTATCTCTTCGTCAGGCCCAGCAAGATGAAAGCAGGTTCTATTTTCATCATGAGAGAGCCGCGCGTGGAGGCACAAAGGAGAAATTCACTTTTCATCTCCATCAAGCAGAGCCCCT